>NW_026623410.1:1445352-1513972 GCF_030028575.1 Malurus melanocephalus | reverse complement strand
AGCACCACAGGAGAGGTCCATCCTCATCCCAGCTGCTCAAAGGGATTCCGTGCTCCTAATGCTTTTTCCCCTATATTAATTTGAGATGTCAAAGGAGGAATATTTCTGATACCCTGTCTCAGACCCTCATGTACCCACTTGGCAAAGGAAGGTTTTGGAGAAGCTGGAGGATTTGGATCTTTAGGTGCACATCCTCTCTTATTTGTTTCCTGAAGATGGAGCCCTATTTATAGACAATATAGCCCTATTTATTTATTTATTTATTTATTCATTTATTTCACTGGTGTGCTCCCATGGGAGAAGGGAAGGGGAAGAAATGATACAACAGAACAGCAACATCTTTATTCAGATGGAGAAAAAACTAACAAGACTCCCTGAGTAATTAGAAAGTGGAAGTGGGGCAGTATTTCAAGTTGTGGGGCTTTTCCTTATCCAAAATGAAAGCTATTTTGGTTTTGGGTCATTGCCACAAACCACAGGAGCAACAAAGGGGATTTTTTTTTCAGGCGTATTCAAAACTTTGGGAAGGAAATTTTAAGTCATCTTCAAAATCCCAGAAAAAGAACGGGAAAGGGGGACAAATGTGGCCCATATAGCAGAAAATTCTGCTAGCTTCAAAAGAAAAATAACAATCCTGATAAAGGAAAGGGCATTAGAAAAAACACCCTAATATAATTTTTTTTCCTCAAGTTGGGGTTCACATCATCAGAAGTGGGAGCCATGGTTTATGCCTGTAAGAATAGCAAAGCATACTGTGTTCACCTCCTTCTTTGTCTTTTGCTGCTGAAGATATCATCTTTCAGGTTGAAACATCCTATGCTCAGCTGATTTTTGATGAAAAGATAAAAATGTTTTGCAATTGAGAAGAGGAAAATAAACATTTCCTCTCTTCTTGAGCTGATGCAATAAAGGGAGGTGTGTGTGGTTTAGAATGGGTGTGTAGCTAAAACAACCACAAAACCGGAAGATTATCTGTGATTGTAGAGCAGTGTTGTCTTTATCCTTGGTTTGGATTTCTCTCTCCTTCAGAGTGTAGGGTGAACTGCAGTAGCAATGTGTTGCATGTGACACTTCACCTCACCAAGCTGCAACCCGAAAAAACAGGAATCGTTTTTGCAGAATGAGACAAATAGGAAGGAAGGAGCATCATGGAAAATGCGGATTTGTTACAGTTCTTCTGCTTAGATTTTTGTCAGCTTTAACTAAATAATTACATGGAAAGTTTCTCCAGTTCCATGTGTCATTTTGAACAGGAAAGGAGAGAAGTAGGTCGGGCAGAAACGCCAGATCCGGGAGGTCCAGCAGCATTGGATGGCTGATTCACTTCAGGCTGTGGAGAAAGGATTTTCAGGAGAATTAATAACCTTCAGATCTTCTGAGAGATATTCTTGGTCTACTGAATAAACTACCATGTAGTTCTGGCTGTCATTACTTCAGATTAAGTAGAGTAAGGGCATTTCACAGGTGAGCAGCTTCCAGCAGGAACGTGAGGCATCTGTTTAAGCATCAGCCTCAGTTATGAGCTCTGGTTCTTGGGCTTGAGATGCTGCCAGTSGTACTGATGCTTTCATTGGCAGAGWAGAAATGTGATCTCATAAAACCTAGTATGTAGTGGAGATTGTTTCTGTAAAATTGGATAGGCCTGGTGTTGCCTGATAGGAGATTATGAATAAGCCATCCAGCTTTCCATGCAGTAGAAGCAATGAGACATTTGGATATCAGTGTAAAAGGGCAGCAAGGAAACTCTTAAGTACTTTTCTGCCCATTGGCACAAGTGAAAACAGAGCCCATAACATTCCTGCTGCCCTCATTCTGTGCTGCTGCCTAGAAACCTGGAGGAGAGGAGGCATTCAAAGCAACATCAGCCTGGGTCTAGGATTATCCTGACTCCTGTGGTTCAGAACATCACACAATTACTCACAAGGACACCTGGGTTACTACTAACAGCAGTGCAAAAGTGTTGGCAAAAGGGAGGGAATTTCTAGGCAGCTCTGCCTTCTGCTTAGTTGTGGAGTATTTCATCTGCCCTCCTTGCTAGGTTTTGTCTGTCTCTACTTGTATTAGTTGCCTGTTGCAAAGTGATGCCATATAAAACCAGGAAACACTCCCCTGCAGGGTTTATGCTCTGCTGCTCAGGAGGGGTGGGGTATAAATTAAAATACACTCTGTGGGCTGTGGTCAGCATGAATGGCAAAGATCTCATCGGTGTTCTGGGGCCTTGTGGCATTTTTGTGTTTTTGCTGTGTTGCTGCTGGTGATGCTCTGCTGTTGTCAGCCAAGGTTAGGACTTGGATTTGTAAACATTCATATTTCAGGAAGCAACCATGTTATGAAAGAGGAAAGCCAGCCTCTGGAGAGAAGAAACCAAAGTTTTGCTTCCATGCTTTCGAGAGTTCTCCCTTGTAACTCTCCCTTGTGCCCAAGGGTGCAGATGTGGTGCAGCGGTTGTGTGGTTGTGTTTCCAGCTCACGTGTGCAGTGCTGCTGCCTCTCTCTGCATGGAGAGCAGCACAGACACTCCTGTGCTGGCTGGCTCAGCAGCCCTCAGGCCAGGATCCTTCAATCCATGCAAGCACACACCAGACCAGCAGGGTGTCTGGCACCTCAGCCTGCTGCCAAAGGGGCCCTTAGCCCTGCCAGTTGTTCCAAATCCAAGCAGAATTGAACATATTTAAGTTTGTGTGCAGTTCTGGTAGATGTCTGGCATAACATTGCAGGCTTGCAGCTGCATGGAATTTGATAGCTAAGTTTTCCTTACATATTGTATTCATATAAACTATGTAAATTGTACTTTGAGGCTGATGAAAGTTAAAGTTTGGTAGTGCTTTGATTTGAACGTAGGTAATTTTCTTATGCCTGTAGACGTGGGTTACAAGCAGAGTGTTCTTAGTTTCATCAGGTGAAGCTTATGTGGGGGAATGTGAAAACCAGAGCATCAAAATCCTTCAAATAATTAAAACTGAAAAAGAACAGAATTGCTTGTCTTACTACTGCTTCTTTGAACAATGATATTATAATTACACAAGATATCAGTTTTTTACATTAGCTATGACATTAACCTTATCCATGCAATGTAACAGCAGCCAGAAACTTCTCCACCTGAATATGTAATGCCCTGCAGTAAGGTTCCTTTCAGACCCCATGTTTGTGATGCATTTTGCTATGTTTATTATGTTTTCCAGTGTATTTGAAAAGGATCCCAATGGAGTTGATTCCACTGTGAGTTCTAACCACCGGACCAGAAATCTCCTGGAGTTCTCGGCTGGTCAGGAGTCCAACACAGCTCAGAAAATACCTGAGGGCATCATTCCTGAGAAGAGTGATAGGTAAGATGAGAACYTTTAAYGTATTTTAGGTGGCAAAAGGCAKTGRTGCTTTTAGCCCTCATTGCCTTTCTCACCTTTTTGGCCAGTGCTATTGCTGCTTTTACAGAGTAGCTGAGTTTTAAACACAGTGTTTTGAAAGCTGCTCTGTTTGCTTTTCAAATGAATATGGTGTTTTATCTCCAAGAGTACCCAATTCCTAGAGCTTCAGGGGTGTACACGTGGCTGTGCTGCACAGTGTTAGTGAAGAGCACATCTACAAGTGCATGCCACTGAGACTTTCAGGATCTTCCTTAGTTCATCTGTTTGCTTTTTTCCACTGATCTGTATTTTAGCTTGCATAGTTGTGATATTTGTCATATTATCTGTGTCTTCTTGCTTTTCAAGTTGGAGTATTTATTTTCTTAGTTGCTCCAGAGAAGACTTGGGAAGTTCACAACTAAGAACACGCTCTGAACTTAGCACCGTACTTTTTCATTTTAAAAAAAAATCCATCTGAGTCCATCCTTGTGCTTATCCATTATTTAATAAAATACTGGCTTTCAGGCTTCCTAGATCTCTAGCATGCAGTGCATAAGTGAACATATAATTGCCTCCAGATTGAAGTCTGGCTAATACAGCTCATGTTTTCCCCTTACAAGATTTATCCTATTAGACTGTCCCTTTCCAGTAGAGTGTTTTGGCTGGTTGAACAAAGCCAGGCACAGATGTGCAGAAAGCCCTAATGTATTTTGCCATGCAGCAAGAAGGCAATAAATCAGGAGCATTTTAAGGCTGTAGCCATGGTGAGGGCTCTGTGTGGTACATTTCAGACCATGACCTATGGGACATAAGCAGAGTGTTTCTCTTAGGAGGATGTGCTTGTGCCTGCACCTCCTTTTCTTTCACTGTTTTACCCTGGGTTTGGGAAGCTGTGAGTTCTTTGCCTCATATTCTCCTTTATCAGTCCTAGATGCAGCAGACAGGAGAAGYAGAAAACTGGGAAAGGGAGGGGAATTGAACAAGGCTTTCATAAGCTTTTGTACCTGATTTTTCAGAAGGAAGTTGAGGGTCAGGGCCTAGAAGTCTGTCAAAAACAAAAGGACTAAGGCTGTTACATTGATAACTGTCAAGAGAGAAACCTAGATTAGGTATTTGGTGATAAATAGTTAACCCCACAGGAGGTCCTGAGAGTGTTAAGGATTTTTGTACTGAGAAATACAGGCTCCTTTTCACTTTATCAAAACCAAGCATGATTCTCAAGACAGAGATATAAATCCTCTCCACTAAGTTGTAATTGAGTTTGTGGCTGCTCAATTGTCACATAGCTTATGGTCTTTCTATCTGCTTGGTTTTAGTGGATAATAAATGTAGTGTTTCTGTAGCATATCTTGCACAGCTCTGGAATGAAAAAGAAAGTTGTGTCTGCAGATATCACATAGTTTGCATACTATGAGGAATATTTTACAGACTGCATTTTCTTTCAATATCTGGCCTTCTTGGGAAGGGATCCAACATCTGCTAATGCTCATCTATCTTCCCTGCATCGAGGGCTGTCAGCCCCCTTTGAGGGATTGACTGAGAACATTGGAATTGTTTTTCACCTGCTTCAAAGATCTCATGGGAGCAGCTCTAACATTTGTGGGTCTGCTGATGTTGGTGTTCGTTCTCTGGATTTGGTCAAAGGGTCATGAATAACTGTTTAAAGGGATTTCTTGATGTGCTTTTCTTCATTTTTCCCAGGTATGACCATTCTGTATCTGATAACAAAGCACTAATGATAGTCTCAGAAGAACCACTGTTATATATTTCACCACCGCCGCCCCCCTGCCGGCCTCTGATCAACCGGACAGAGTCACTGAGGTGAGCATTTAAAGTTTATTAGGAGTTGAGAGATAAATTCTGTGTTGGCTGAGTGCTGCTGGACAGCTGTGAGTGATGTTACTGTCCATTCATGGTGTCCATCCAGTACGTGACCAGTGTCTCATACGTGTCTGCACGGTCCAATGTCTGCTGCCATAAGGACAGATCCAATTGGATCTTTGTAATCTTTCCATGGTTTTAGTAATGATTTTGACTTTCTTTTCACACTGGTCACTTGCAATAACTAAATAACAGTTTTCTGATTGTCTTGGAGTTTTTCATTATGTAAAAGAGAAATTGCTTGGTATGTTCGTAATGTGGAAATCAAGTCCAGCTAAAAGCCTTCTTTTTCATAAGAATTATATAAGAGTCTTCTATCCTTCAGCTTTTGATATGGGCAGACTGAGCCTGGTATTGCAGATGTTCTTTGTTTCCTGTTACAAAACACCTATTTCCATTTTTTCCATAGATAGGAGTCACTAACTGTATCTCCATTCTCTCTGTCCATTCTTTCTCTCAGATTTACTTGCTGTAATTTATCTTGAATCAGCTTTTGATTTTAAATTTCAGCAGTCCTTCTAGTGATTTCAAAAGTACTGTTCGTTGGGCAAAAGAAAGGACTGTATCTACCTTATGTGGAAAATATGTGTGCATGAATCTAATACTTTAGAGATAATTCCTTAAAATGTAATCTTACAAGTGTATTTTCTTGTTCTTGTATTTAAAATAAGTTACAAGTAAACCAATAGTAATCTTCAGTGTCTCTATAGTGGCTAAACTGTTGTGTGCTAGTGAAAAATTCTGCTAGTGGTGTTTGCAATCTGTGTTAATGCTGTGGGTTTCCCTAGGCTGACCCACGAGCTGCGAGGATGGGTTCACAGGCACGAGGTGGAGCGAACGAGGTCGCGAAGGCTGTCCAACAGCCAGCAGCAGAAAGCTCGAGTCACACAGGTGAGCCCTTTCAGTGGCAGCACCAGATAATCCCAGAGCACGTGAAATGTTCCCCCTCACTTGTTTGCACTTGTCATTATAGACAAAAGTAGCCATGGTGCCTGTAATTAGGGCACCCGACACTTCCCATTTGAAATTGCTGGGTTTGGTTGACTGTTATGTTGTCAAAGTTGTTCTTCCATTCCTGCTCTTGGATTCAAGAGTAGATGTTTTGAATTTTTTTAGCAGCCGTCAAAATAACTTCTGCATTTTCTAAAATGAAATCTGTAGTTATCCTTTCTAAGGGTTTTCTGTAAGAGTAAAGATAAGCAATTGCTTAGTGGAGAGAAATACGACCTTCAGCACATTCATCTGGCTCACTGTTAAGGGTCACAGCTGATTGTTTTTGTTGAAATATTTCTATTGCTTAAATTTTTGCTAGAGGAATTCCCTTTTTTTCTTTTTTTTTTTTTTGTAAGAGTACAGAATTATGAGACTTCTCATATTTCCCATTTTTAAGGTCCCTTTTATCTACATGGCATACTGATATCAAGGCTGAAATTAAGACAAATGAATTTTCAATTAGGGGTAGTAACAGCTTTAAAAGGAATTGAAAATTACAGTGTGGGAAATACTGCAGTTTTCTAGGGAAGAAGTGTTGTGTATTAAATTTCAGATTCTTCTCACTGGTATCCAAAGGAGAATGGTAGAATATTTAGAACTGTTGTGTGTGGTGCCAAGCTTCCTTTCTTGTCTCTGAATGTTGATTTTGAATTTGGCTGTATAAAAATCTTGCTGGTTTTGTTGTTCCAGCTGGATTGCAATAACCATTTCAGGTTTTCATGTTTTACCAGTGGAAAAACGCACATTTCTGGTGCAGGGCCCTGATTAACCTCTGTACCTCATTCTGTGTGTCAAATCTCTATGTAGTTGCAAACCAAGGAGATGCTTATTGGTTTCACTTTGTGCCATCTTTTCATTTTTCCCCTTTTTCAGAGCTCCCTCAGTGACAAAGCAGATTCCCAGCTAATGGCCATGCCTTACACAGACACCAGTCTCAGGTAAGGCAGAACAGTTCCTTTTTTATTGCTTTCTACTTAAAAAAACTATTTTTCACCAACAGTTGTTAAAGAATGCCCATTTCCATCTTGTCAGGATTCTTAAGCCAAATGCAGCTACTTTTCTTGGACTAATTTCTGTCCCTTAGTGAATAACTGCTTTCAGTGATTTAAATTACACTTAAAGGGACCCCTGTATCACAGCTCCACTCCTCTGAAGTCTTTATGCCAATGAATTTTAAAAAAAATGCTCACTTTGCTCTGCAGAATCCCCTTCTAAACAGGTTTGAATATTTAGGAAAAAACGGGGGAACTGACTTGGGACTATCTGTGAGAACATCATTAGTTTATAAGAAGGTTTCAAAGGGCCATGAATCTGGTAAGAGACAGGTTTTTCTCTTAAATTATCTTTCCTAGAGTAGTGCCATTATAGCTAGCACCAAATTATGATGATGAACTGAAAGTGCCATTGTATCTTCTTTACGTGCTTTGTCTCCATCTCCTGATTTTTCTCTGCTTATTATTGGAGCAAGTTAATGCAGAGTTCTCTGATGTCCTCTGCACACCCTTCTCCATGACCATCCTGTCCTTCTTCCCTGGTGACAGGAAGTACTGGAGAGAAAAGATGAAGGAAATAAAATTTCTCCCTCCTGAATTCTGTGAGACTGTTGAGGAGTTTTCTGCTTTGAAGTGCCACAAAGGAGAGTAAGAGCAGAATGGAGACTTTTTGGTGAGAGCAGCACCTGAAATGTTGCTGTGCAAAGTAAGACAGCTGTGGCCTTTCCGTTTGCATTGCTGCTTTGAAAGCAGGATCAGCCWGGGGGAAAAGAGCAAGCTGCAGACAAATGTTACAGAAACCAGGCTGTCAGATTTTAATATATCTTGATTTMCAAGGAAAAAATAAAGCTTTTTGAGTTGTACAGGCAGATGAAGGATAGCTGTTTTAACTGAATAGCAATGAAGAAGCCTCATGGCATAAGACAGTTAAATATACATGCTTGCATTACTCTGAAAAAAGAATCTGGATTATTGGAAACTGTGCAACATCATGTAGTTCTGTATGGAATAATCTGTTGTGCTCCGAAGGAAGTGAGATTTTTGGGTTTTTTTTTCAGATTAATGATGTTTATATGAGCAGGACCAGTGAGTCACGGCAGCTGCATGCTGTGCCTGTCCTGGAACTGCTAAGRACATAGAACAGACTTCCAGTTCCTCCCAGAACCATCAGCTATTAGGTGCTCCATGAAATCATAGAAACAGAGAGTGGTTTAGGCTGTAAAGGACCTCGGGAGATGTCTAGTCTGACTTCCTACTCAAAGTGGGTTTAGCTTCAGGTTTAGTGAATGTCTCTGTTAGAAGACGGGGTCTCCATCTCCATTGTAATCTACATCAGGCAGCTGAGGATTGAAAAAAAATTCAGAAAAGTCAAAGCAGTGGAGGAGATAAAATTTAAGGTGATTTCAAAGAAAATCATCAACACCCCTCATCTCTTTATAGTCTGTGTAGCTTTCTTCCGAGGTGATTTTGCTGGGGGCTTCTGTGGGTGTTTCTTAAYGCTTCAGGGTKGAAACTGAGACTCTGCAGTTATTTKCTTAAGTTATGCACTGCTAATAATTGTGGTTCTTGATGCATGAAGCATTGTGTCCTGCCTCATTTCTTCTCAAAACAAGCCTATGTGSAACATCCCAGTGCTCTGTGATGCATAACAGTGTCCTTCAAAGTTTTAAAACAAAAGATTTATTTATCTCCCGATAAATGGCCCGGTTCAGCACCATTGTTCTGTATACATAATTTAATATGATGCTTTCTTGTAACACGCRAAGGTGTTTCTAAAATAACTGATAAGTTTTGCACTTGGTTTTGGCTCTGAAGTTCCTCCCTTCCTTTGATGGTGAGGCCCACTGTGGTTGTCAGAAGATGTTCAAAGGTTCACTGCACTGCCTGTTATCCCCTGCTATCACTTGGTATTCGATTTGTTACACAAGCAGGAGTGCTTTGCAAAGGCCCAGCGTTTTCCAAGTGCTTGGGAGCAGTTTTCTCCCRTGGCTGGATTTTTGGTCTAGCTGTATCTTGTGGAGCGTGGGCGAGCAAGCAGCTCAGTGGGCCCGTGTCAGCTTTCAGGATGTGTTGCACCGCGCCGAGCGTGGGCGCGGGGCCTTCAGCACAGCCGAATCTCAGGGGTGCCTTGCTGGGCCTACGTGTTTTCATGAATGAGTAATCAGGCTCAAATTAGCTCCAGCCTTTGTTTCCTGTGTGTGAAGGATGGGAGCTGATGCCTGGCTTGCACGGTTGTGCCTGCTCCTGATCCCCCAGGATTTACACCCCCAGTGCCATGGCCTGGCAGCTGCAGTCCCGTGCTTGCTGCAGGACTCTGTCAGCAGTGGAAGAAGAGATAATGACAGCCTGCTATTACTGCTGCTTGAGAAAATCACTTGATGATAGATTTGTGCCTGGTTATATTTTAGAAATGTACTGAAATGGTCTAAATTAAGCACCCTAGTTTAAAACCTGGGTCAGCAGAAGACAGCTTGGGAGGGGGGGGATAGCCTGATCGGTGTCCTTGCCACAAACACACAGYGTGCTGGTAAAGTGGGGGAAATTAAAATGACAGGTTGAAGGTCCAGATAATGGTTTCCCTGAGTACAGCTTTCCAATGTGATTAAATAYCTTATTTTGGAATGGATTGGGGAATTATAAATGATAGCAGTACATGCTAGGAATTTCTCACCTTTCCAAGATAAACAGTGGATAAGTACCATGATTGCAGAACTTGCCAGTATTTTGGCTTAGAATGGTTTAGAGCATCTTTTCCTTGTGTCTGATATGTGTAAGATGAGAACTGTGGAAAAGATAAGGCAGAATTATGTGWGTATCTTATTTTTGCTCCACTGTTTAAATTACAAATCAAGAGCAAATCTTYGAGTTGACCAGGGGAAAAATCTTTGAGTTGACCAGAGGACACAGCGGAAAAAAAATTAATGGCGGKTGAGAAAAAAGGTGGATTTGTCATTTTGACAGTAAATTAAAAGCTCTATTTATGCTTGACTTTGCACTTCCTTCAATTTCAGTGGTTTGGATTCTTAGCATTAAAACAAAATGATTGAATTATTAAATGGTTTTATATTTTATTTCAGAATGACACTCCATCCCAAAATTTATTTTCAGAAGTCATCACAATTTTTCAGACACTTTAGGTTGAAACAGTTTTTCTTCTGTTGAGCTAGCAAACAGATTTTCCCTGGCCTCAGAAGCATGAACAGAAACAAGTCTGGAAAATTTTGCCACTGTAAGACCTTGAATTTTAAAAAGTATTGAGTAGTTTCATTGTTTTCACCTGGGTTCTCTGTTCCTCATGCTTATCTCAGAGGATGAAGGCTGCTGTCCCTTTAAAATGCAGATCTTCAAAGTCATGRTCTCACTGAAATTAACTGTCCTGTCTAAAATAATTACCATTCCCCCTTCTTTATTGCAGCAGGAACTCAGGGAATGAGCTGCAAGTGTATTACGCCTCTCCGAGGAGCTATCAAGACTTTTTTGAAGCAATTCACCGAAGGGAGGATACGTTCTACGTGGTGTCATTCCGCAGAGTAAGTGTGGCAGTGGTTCATACCTGTGTCCATAAAATTGTTTCTAACTGAAATACAAAAAGTGACTTAATCGAGKTTGAAGGTAAATTGTTCCTTCTGAAATGATGATTCTTTGTATTCTTTACAGTAACATGTCCAGGTCATGCTCTTTGCAAAATATGCCCCAATATTCTCACAGTTSAGAATGGAGAGTTTTGCAGAAAACRTTGTAGTGCCTGGKCAAGRCAGCCCAAAATTGCATGAACCCTCAGGTTAAAGACACATTRCAGCTATTTAATAGGTGTATAAACCTTTTGTGCTTCTGGCTATAGGAATGAATGTACCCTCTGCACAAATTATTACTGTTAGCCTAACACAGTATAGTTTCTATCTTCCCCTAAAGCTTTTGCATTTGCCCTTTTATGTGTCACATTGCAGCTGTACGGGACTCTGTGCAGGGCCACAATTTTTCTGGTTTGTGTCTTGTAAGCTGAGATGGCTACTTGGAATCTGGTGATGGAAATGACTGAGACAGACGGTGGTTGAAGCACCAGCCTGGGGCTGGAAGAGTTTATTCCCTGCCTTTTGCAGGGATCTTGATGAGTCATTAGATACATTTCTATAATGTACTTCTGTCCCTGGGCTGAACCTGGGTCTGGGCTTGCTGAGCAAGTTGTTTTGCAGTTGGGGTGTTARATGAGAATTGTTCTGTGCATGTTCACACCCAGCCATGGTCCTCCCAGGACCCTGCAAAGCTTCCATTTGTTTCTTCATCATAGGAGTGGCCTGAGAGAGGTCCCAAGGTCATGGGGGACCAGTAGTGGCCACGACAACAGCTCACCCAGCTATAACCAGTTCTGTGTAACAGCACACGGATAAACACAACTAATTTTAGCAGTTTCTGTGTTGTCAYAACTCTACCAATCTGTAGTTGCCATAGGTACACAGGTAATACAACCCTGTTCCACCTGGTACACAAAAAAAATCTTAATTTGTAGATGCATGTCTGTAGAAAAGGTTCAGGCGGAGCTGAAAAATAAAAATAGCGGGGCTCTTCTTAGGATTAAGGTTTTATGCTGAGTAGAAATAYGAGGTTAGTTTCCAGTCTTGGGATTACTGGGTTGTGTCACAAGGCTGGAATTTTGTTATTAAATGCTTGGCATGTTCTGCTGTTCTTTCAGCTAGCAACACAAATATATCCAGCACCACATATCCTGAGGATGAGGGGAAAGGAGCGGAGAATAAAAGCTTTCCTGGAAACTCAGAACACAAAGCARAACAGTGTTTGTGGAGTTCTGCTCTTGGGGCCACTGCTCCAGCCCACCTGAATGCATGTAYGTGTGCATAGGTCCTGTTTACACTGTCAGGGTAATGACCTGGAAGTTGTCAGCTCTCATTTCAGCTCGAAGAGCTGTCCTTGGAAACAGTGTGCCACMGAATCCCCACAGCCTGGCTCTGCTCTCTTGCAGGGAGAGGTGTGGAGGCCTTTCAAACCTTTCTATGAAGTTTATTTGGTAGCAGAGCTTTTGGTGTTTCTGTTTTATGAATGAAATGTCCTYAAATAGAAGGCACTTTCATGCATTACCTCATTTATTGTTTTAACAGGGCAGGCCTGATCTAGCAGCAAGCTCTGCCCTGAGGCACTTTTAAATGACTTGCTTGGATTCTTTTGTGAGTGCAGAAGAAAGGGCTCCTCCACACCCCGAGGGGTGCCATCAGCAGGGCCCCAGCCTGGGAGATGCCCTTTCACCTCCTCCTGGGGACTGCTAACTTCATTTTCTCTGGACCACAGCTCTCTTTTCACTGATGATTAGGAGCTGAGAGGGGACTGATTCCTCCTCGGTGCTGTCCCACAGTTCACTTGTGTTGCTTGTGCTTGTCCAAGTGAGGAGCCAAGGCCTGGAGATGAGAGATTTTGTTCTGTTTGCCACACAGACACTCCCAAATACTTGATAAGCTGCTCACAGCCCAATAATGTAACATCAGAACTAGAATCAGCCAGTTACAAGTTCCAGGGAGTGGCTGGTTCTGGTAATAGTCCTGCTCCAAGTGGAAAGTAGAACTGTGAATCTCAGGAGATCCACCCGATGTCCCTGAATCCTTTGTCCCCGTTTTGTGCTCTGTGCACAACCTCACTAAACCCCAGCATTTCTCCTGATGCATGTGATAAAATGTAACATTTTCTCCATTTTCTTCATTGCACTGCTGTGCCCTGAGTTCCTTGGATTTTCTAGAAAATGGGATTTGCTAGGGCTACTCTTACATGGTAGGACTCAACCAAGGCTTCTGGAAGTGCAGGGTTAGGAARCAAAGCTCTTGTGCACTGCGTATTTTTCTGGTGATGCTTGATACCTATAAGACTGAGATTCCCATGATCTCATCAATTCTATTTYCTTTCCTTGCTTTGGAAGGTTTGCAGGTCTGCATATTTGCAGTTGAAGATTACATGGGTTTTGGTTTTTTTTTTTTTTTCTATTTTAAGGAGGAGAGAGGAAAATAAAGTAGCATTTGGATCAGCTGAGTCCATGCAAGAAGCAGGGCTTTTGCTCTGGGCATCTAAAGAAACCAATTTTCTGCTATTATCAGGGGAATTTCTAATGTCATTTTTAAACAAGAAGAGCCTGCTGCTCTGGTTTCTGCYCTGTAACATCTGTGATCCCAAGTCTGCTCCTAAATGTGGAGTGTGGATAGCAAATGCGAGTTGGTGTCTCTGAGGTGCTGTCAGCAGGGAACAGACACCTGGCTGCCTCTCTGTAAGCCTGGCACCCACACAGCTCTCTCTCWGAGCTCACATCTGTTTGGCCATGGAGTACTCAGGCCTTGAGATTGTTTCTAGAATTACCTGAATAGCTAGCTTAATTTGAAAAGTAATTAAGTAAATCATTGGAGAAAACAAATCCCTTCCAATTTACTTTGGCCTGTAAATGCTGCTTCAGATCATTCCACTCTTATGTGGTTRGGATCAGAGTCCCCACAACTTGGAGTGATTAAGCTGCAGATTTCCCCATCCTGGAAGGTTCACTCAGTGACCCTTTGATGACATCTCTGCAGGCTTATTTAAGGACAGTGACGTTTTTTAGGGTAAGAATGTAATTACTATTCTTAAGGAAAACATAGTTTAAAGTTTGATTCACTTGGGAAATTCAGGGGACTTCTGGCATTTCCTCTCACTGCTTTCTCTGTTTCAAAGCACAAATGTCTCCTGATATCAAAGTTTGCCACTTGCATTCATTGCACCACACATACAGTATCTTGTGGTAGAATGCAGTAGAAAGCAGATATTAAATGTTGATTCTGTTTGCTTGAGCAACAGTGATGCTGGCCCTATGGGAATCAATGGCAAAGCCTTTACCAACTTCTGGAAAACCAGGATTTCATTTTATAAATTTCTGCTTCAGTGCCATAAACCATAGGGCTTCAGGGAAACCTCTTATTATGAAAGTGAATTTCTGGTCCTACAAGCCAACATCTGCAGTAAGCATTTAAGGGCTTCTCAAGTTCTGCAAACAATTTTTTTTCTGAAATGATTAAGCCAAATTTCAATTAGAACTTTTGTTCTTTGTTTGCTAGGAGTAGAAATGTCTTGGTAGTGTTGTGCTTCTGTTGGTAAGAAGYCTGCGCTGTGCTAATTGTATTTGGGATGAAATAATTGTATTTGGAATGATATATTACTTTCAGGAAGCAAAAGGTTATAAAGCCTGGCTTTGACATGCTTGTGCAGCAGYAGTTTGCTGTGCTGCACACACTTCTGGCAACAATAATTTGAATGTGTTCAGAGAGCACGAGGCAGGTTCCAGTTCACTGCRCTCCTGATGCCATCTACATCCTGCAGGCAAAACTGCTTTATAAGAACTTGGCTTCAGATGATGTTTCACAGCCAGAAGTTCAGTCCTAACATATACTTTCCTCCTACTTTGTTGCACTTGACAATGGGTGGTTTTTCCTGAACGTGAAGTTTGCTGCTGTTGGCTTTGTTTGTGGATTTCAGCAGACTGGGATGTGTAATTTGGTGTTTCATTCAGATAAATTGATTAGACCCACAAAGTCCTGCTGCCCTTAGAGACAGAGCAGCTATTTTATATATTTCAGTCCTGTGGGTTTGCAGCTGCTGCAAGTTAACATGCAGATTTTTGAAAGATTTTAGAAACTCCTTTTTCCTGGGGAGCCTGACTTTAGCTGTTGAGAGGAAAAAGGTTACTTTAATCCCAGGATTGTAGGATTTTAAGATCTTGTCCTATATTTTATACACATGCTGAGAATAATATGTGCTGAAAGAACTGAGGCTCAGGGCATAGTATCTGTGATAAAACTGCCTGTCCTTTTCAAAGCAGAGGTCTTCTTTGCCTGTCTTCTCTGTGAGGCCAATTCTTGCCTCTGGAAAAATCTGAGGAAGCAAACAGTGTGTGTGATTGTGCTTCAGCTTGCCCTGAAGCACACTGAGCCAGCCTCTGTCAAATTACAGCTGAATTTGACTTTCAAAGTTGAAAATCCATTTTGAAAACCTCCTGTTTCCATCTAAGTGTCAATAGGGAAAATGAAGTCTGGCATGCTGCATTCTTCCAGCTAARCTTTGGATTCTCTCCGTGTCAGAGAATTTTCTCCTTCCAAACGCTGGTATCCATATGAAAACAATGRAGCAAGCTTTCTTCTTAGTCTTTCTTGAGCTGTCTTCCTTTCTTACATGGAATATTTCAGAAGCAGAGGGATTACTACCAAAGGGACTGAGAGGTGGTGGGGAGAAGGCTTCTCTGTCCTCTTCCAGATAATCACCTGGAGAAGATGTTGCTTTTGCTAGCCTCTTAGACTAAAAACCTCCAGAGAGAAATCTAATAATCTAAAATTAAATCTGAAAGTGTATGTTGGTCTATAGAACACAACTGGCYTCACCTCAGTCCTGAGATTCTCAAAATACTCGTTTATGAGAACAACACAACTGTAAATTAGGTAAAAAGAAGCTCAAAAGAAGTGCATTTAGATTTGCAGCTAAAGGCCAGCAAGTCTTTAAAAACTGTTTCTGTCAACACCATCTGATATTTTCCAGACAACCTGATTGTCATCACTTGTCACTGTCAGGACATCCTTTGGGGACTGAAGTARGAAAGGGCTGTGTGTGTGCTGTGGAGAACAAGTGGGCTCAGAGGAGGGGGGAGAGAAGGAGCCAGGCAGTGAGACACCCCAGATGTGCAGGGGTGGGAGCCAGAGAGGAGCAGCAGCTGCAGTGCAGCATCTCCTGCAGCCTCCCTGCTCAGCCAGGTGCAATCAGTGCTTCGGAGGGACCAGAACAGCAATGCAAAATGGTGTTTCTGACAAGGGAAGTCATGTCTGTCACATCGAGTGGGGTTTTGTTTCCTTTGTTCTGTTCCCTGCTCCTACTCGGGAATCTCTTCCAAGGCATTCTGGAAGCAAARTCTTAGTCACTCTGATTTTTATCTCCTCAAGTCCCTTTGAACCCCACCAGCCTCCAAATAAAATYGAGAATGGATGTGGTGTTGAGGACAGATGTATAAGCAGAGGCAGAAAAGTCAACTCAAATATATCTGGCACGGAGCAAAAGCTCCTCTTGGATTTTGTGTGTAGTCTTGGTTCATTTGTCCTCTGCATGGTTGCTGGAACTTCATGAATCATATTAATGCCCTCACTGAACTTCTTTCWGCTTTACATGTCCCAGATCTAACTAATACTTTGTTATTTTTAAACTAGTATTTGGAAGGACAACATACACTGCAGATAATTATAGTGAAAATAAAACATACTGCAAGAAATGTCTCCAGAACCCAAAGTGGTTGCAGGCAGACGTGACCAGCAATAGCATACGTGTATTTAAAATGTGCTGCATGCTTGAGAGACAAAGAGTTGTGGGCAAGAAGGAAWGGAAGATTGTTGGTTTTGGAAAACCTCTGTAAAAGATGCTTACGAAATTGGTGTGGACTAGAGAAGTATAATTGGGAAGTGTGGGAGCAAGATGTGATTATAAAGTGGGAATTGCCTCAGTAAAGGAAGTGACAGCAGTATCTCACTTAATAAAAGTACAGAACAGACAATTGCTGACAACAGAGTGAGCAGGAGCACAAGTYTATCCACCAACAATTAATATGTGTTCAATTAGAGCAGGCAGTGAAAATATGCAGCTCTGAAGCAGTTCCCTTCCTTCAGGAAATAACCCAAGTTCAATAATGCATTAATAATACTTTAATTATGCCAGATAATAGTGCATCTTTCTTTAGTGGTAGCATGGTATTCATTGAAGGAAATTTTGCTCAGATTATTCTGAACAGTTCTCAGAAGGGGATGGTGGGCTCTTGACTTGTAATCTGGAGCATTATTTAATTATGGGATCGATGTTGACTGAGCTCTAACTGTATAGAGACATAAATGATGTTTTCAGCTCTGAAACTGCTGTAGCCAGTAAGACATTGAGCTGAGTTTGGTAGGAATGAGCTGCTTGAAAAAATGACCTTCATSATATTTCATTTGCCTTGGATGATAGTACCTGCAGAGAGCACTTTAAAATACCCRTGCTCGCTTTCTTGCTTGTACTTCACACTTCCACAGCTTCAGACTGGTGATTTTTTCTGTTCATTTTCAGTTTTTATATCTGGTACTTGAGACAGAGTCTGTATAAAAGTAAAGCACACAGAATTGAGATGTCTTTGGTTTGATGAGATAGTGTTCTGCCTTTTAACAAATGTTAATCATTACATGGGGGAGTGCAAGCCTCAAACAACGATGATCTTTTTACTTTAGTAAACAGAAAAACTRTAGAAGAATRATTRCAGTTAARTACCAAAAAATCCATTCACAAAGARCTAAAAGCCATGAGAAAAGAACAGAGAAAGAATGAAAAAAGAAACACAGAAAAACAAACTTTACCMATCCTATACATGATAYACAAATAAAAACTAATTATTAATTATTTAAATTCTTATAAAATGCAAAGCTTCTTTACMATAAACAACTTTRCATACAAAAAACCCCAAAACAAAATCCATGTATCAATCACCAACAACTATGGTATTAGATTTGAAATCTTAGGCACACTTTTAGAGTTAATTCTGGTCRGATGAAGTTATTTGCTTCCAGTTTGAATTAATCATTTTGCCAGATTTTTAGCTGGACGGCGCACAAAGCTTATTTTATGAAGTAAGAGCCCAGGTGCTGTTGTGAGTGTGGGCAGATTATCATCACCTCCCACTGGACCGAACAGAACTCTTGTGGTTTCCAGGTTTTATTTTTAAATGACTTACACTCCTAGAACAAGAAGTGTGATAGAATTAACTGTACATTTTWATCTATTAACTGGCTTTGAAATCTTAAAACTGAATTTGAAACAGCTTGGAAGTGGAACATAAAAYTTGTTTTCTACATCTGGATCTCCTAGTTGCATTTGGTCTATCTGCAGGGATGGTGATGGGTCTGGGAAGAGCTCTTTTTGCCCTGTGCCTGGTATGGCTTGCTCCTCACCATGCAGTTGGATAAACTCCAGTTTTGCCAGCACATTTGATAGAGACTGTTGGGATCTGCATTGGTGATTAAGAGCTTGGAATGCCGTGGGCTAAGCTGAGAGATCCTTCACGCTGGAAACCACTGTTCAGGAAATCCTCTTTGTGTTTTGATTGCAAATGTTAAAATGTGCCTGTGAATAATTCTGGCACTTGAAAGTGCTTTTCATGGACGGAAGGCAAAGCTGTGCAGGAGGGGCACGTGCACAGCTCGAGCAGCACATTGCACCATGAGGATGCTATGGAGGAGTGGCCTCTGTAAAATGCCAYGGGCCACTGCCCTTGGAGCTGGTTGGCTAAGTGCCACTGAGCATTGCATAAGTGATGGTTATTGCTCCTTGGTTTCATGACTGTCCAAAAGAAGGTCTGAAGTGCCAGCTGTCTCAAAGAGGGTTATATCCAATATGAGGAAAGCAGTCTGAGCTGTGCTTGGGGAGCTCACACTGTGTGAGGAAGGTGCACAGGCCTTCCTCCCTTGATCTGTGTCCTGCCAGGCTCCTGTGTGTTAAACAGTGCTCTCCTCTGAGGCTCCAGAAGTGCTCATTCCCAGGCTGCTCCTCAGCGTGGAGATTCTTAKGTTGAGTCACTTGTTAGCATCTGGGAGCCCCTTGTTTAATCTCCAGGAAAACAGTATGGAGCTCTTYTCCTTTCTAAGAACAGTCCTGAGCACTTGGACCTGGAGTTTTTCATCAGGAACACGGTGGGCAGCTGGCTGCTGGAAAAGGTGGCTGAAAAGGAACTATTTTCCTATCTCAGGTAATCTGGGACCAGCACCTCCAGAAGGGCATCTCCTTAAAATCAGGGAAATACCATTGTGGGTTTCTCTTTGCTTTTGCTGGRCCATCTGTTTGGCATTTGCTGACCAGCTGTAAGCTGTAACCCTCCAGCAGGCAGCAGAGGTGCTGCATACCATCCAGGCATGAAGTTTCCTGACTTCTCAAGTTCAGTTTTCAAAGTGCCAGCACAGAGAAACATGTACAAAAATGAAACTGTAGAAAAGCAACAGATGCAGAAGTTTGCTTGGTGTAACATTYTGGCAAAAGCAGCTCTAGGGGAATAAGGAGAAGTGTAAAGAACTGCATTTATACAAGCAGAAAGAAGCTTTAGGTTCAGGCTGARCACAGGTGTGGTACCACCAATGCTGAAAAAAGGGCGTGAAGGCAGCTGGGTAAACGGCAATGTCGTGATAGGGTGTTTCCATTTTGGGGTAGAGCTGGTTAGTGTTGGCTTGGTATGGCAGTCCAGGAGGAGGATATTACCCACAGTATGGCACTTGTCAGAAGGGTATAGGAAACGCAGATTAAAAGTATGTGTGTCCCTCAGTGCTGTTGCCATCCACCCATGTGCCTGTAAAGAGTGCAGGATAGGCCAGAGGGAAGAACCTGACATCCCCTCAGTTCTCAAATAATTACCATTTAATTCCCAACAGCACTCCCATCCCTCCTCTGGTCTCCTGGTAGTTGCAACCATCACTGTCCAGCAGAGTAGAACCTCTTCACATGGATCAAAACTGACACCCTTATGATTTAGTCTCTCCAAATCTTGCTGGTTGATTAAAGAATTTACCTGTTTGCTTATAAAAGTCACGTCCAGTATCTTAATTCTCATCTAAGAACAAGACCRGTGTGCATTAAAAGAAGGAAAATAAACCCAGAGCCCTGTGCTTCAGCTGTGGCACTCTCTGTCCAATTCTGTTACAAATCACCTCTGCTTGTGGTGCTTTTTGTGTTTGAAAATGTCCAGAGAAAGCCTTGATGCAGCTGCCTTGGCTTGTAGGAGGTCACAGTGTTGACTCTGGCCCATCAGATGATGAGTTGCTGTGCTCCTGGTCTGGGTTTCCCTCCCAGMAATGGCATGTGCAGTTGTTACAGGGCTGTGTGTGCTCTTGGTGTGCTTACAAACAGCTCTGTGTGGGATCAGAGGAGAGGGGGAAATGATCTGCAGCCTGGGGACTGCCTGGAGTTCACACTGCCTTTGTGCAGCCCAGGGGTAGCTCTGCAGAGCCAGCAGAGGTTCAGAGGGCGAGAGGGAATGGAAGGGAAAGGGAGCACATCCACCAGGAGGAAGCAGCCTCAGGCTCTTCTCTTGTGTAGAGCTGCACATTCAGAGCCTGATAAGGCATTTTTGTTGATCTGTTGGGATAATAAAGAGTAGTGACTGCACATATTAAAGTGGTTTATGGCATGAGTGGCCCTAGAAGAGAAGATTAGGATTGGTGGCTTCAGGGTGCTCAGTACCTCTGGTATTTTGCAGAAATTGTGGTGAGTCCAAGGTGTTCAATCTTTTTGTGTAGAATCAAAACCRTTACAGTGGTAAGAAAAGAGAGGAGGGTTCATATGGAAGCACAATTCARGTGATTTAAAAAGTGCCCGTGCAATTGATGCTATCCATATAGAGAAATCAGTTATTTTACCATATTAYTTGTACCCTCAATGTTCAAGAGAACGCTGATGTATATACTCTAAAACCTTTCATGCAGCATTCTTCACATCTTTATTCTATGATCAAAATTCTGGTTGAGCCTTTCTTTGACCTGAAAGTCCCCTGTATTTTGAAATAAAAAAGCTGGAAACTCTAGTGGCTTGGTGAAATGTTGTCAATGGGGCATTTCATTTTTAAAACCCACATTTATGAAAACAGAGCTTCTGTGGTTCTCTGATATGGTTGCATCATACTTCWCAGGATATTTGCAGAAAATGTTGAAATTAACTCAAGACTTCTTGTTTCATGAGCAAAATGTACATAATTAAAATACTTGTAGGCAAAAGCATTTACTGTAGTTCTAGAAATTTAAGTTAGTGGCACGTGTCAAGTGAGAAGTGCACTGATAAAGGCTTAGGTTTGCTTAATTTGCAGTGTTCCGCTTATTCTTCTGTTTTTCTTGCTTAATTTCCTTGCATCTGGCTTTCTTTGTTAAATCATTTCACAGAGTGCTGTCGCTACTCTATGGGCTACYGGGCACCACAAATTCTCAAGCACCACTCAAGACTCCTTCTCTGCTTTAATGGAGGCAGGAAAGCTCTTCCCAATTTTTCCCACCTATCCCAAGCACCCACCATTGCGTGGAGTGGATTTCYGTTCTGGAGGTGCCTTTCCTTCTGTGGGTTTTAAAGGGAGCCCAGACAGCTCCATGAGACAGCTAAAGCTGGAAAAAATTAATCTGACCTTGACTGGGGAGATGAAAGGCTTCTATTTGCTCGAGCCRTTCTGTTCTGAATGTGGTGGAGAGCTGGCAGTACTGATAGAAGAAAACATATTCTCTCCAGCAAGAGAGACAGGCCCAGCCTGAAAGCTGTAGCCTGGTGTCTTCTGAGTAGCGTGCAAGCAAGCATCTCCACGTTTTCATCTTCCCAAAGCTGACCTTTCYTTCTCTTTTATCTAATCTGGTGCCTGTGATCTTGCTAATTCAATTGCTGTGGCAGACAGGCTGTTACTCACATGCACAGTCACGGGATGGACAAGGAGTGTGATGCTCATGCACAGTGCAGACCTCTGCTGATCCATTATCAGGCTTCAGACCAGGATCCAAGTAAGCTGTTGTTACAAGAGAAAGCTTTTTCTGTGGAAGCTCTGTTTCCTACAAGCAGTACAATGTACAGGTGCAGGTGGCTTGTGTGATGTGTTGTGCAGCACTGTAGTACTCTCTCACTGTTCAGAATGGAATGATTGCTTTTCTTCCCTCGCTACATGAGCAGATTCCCAGGACTTTTTAAGGGTAAAGAGCAGTGAGTTATTTACATTGTTTATCACCACCAGAAAGGAGAGTTCCTGTTGTCCATGACAGTTCCTTGGTTGTGCACACTCCTGTCGATTCCTCCTTGGGCCATTTTATTGTCTTGGTGGGAAAACAGCCTGAGGAGTTCAGGGGACTTTCAGGAGAGTCTGACAAYTCCCAGAGGCTGGCAGGGAAGGAGAAGGAACACTCCTGTTTTAGGTGATCATGGGGATGAGATTGCTCASGCTATGCCCAGCCATTCTGAAGTGCACCTAAGGTAGGTTGGGGGTGATAAAGGAAGAATCCCCAATGTCAGGCATCCAAGATCCTTTTTACTTCCAAGTGTGAGTTAATCATGTACCTTATATATGCTTTTAAGACCATTTTCCATCAGATTGTTTTCTTGTTTTGGTCTAATGGGGTCTTTTTAGGGGAAAATGCTAAGTGTTTATAGTCCTTTTTCCCCTATAAAATGATCTCTGTTTCRAAAACTGATTTATGTCTTCCTCAGCAAGACTAGAAATTCAAACAGAGCAGACATTTGGCAAAAAAATTTGGACTCGGAATTGAGATTTAGAAGTGAAACTCAGAAGTGGAACTTAGCTAAAAATGTGAAAGAAGAAGCTCATAGGGCTGGGCTAAATACAAACCAATAGGCAAAAAAATACAGTGAGCCTTCRTACTCTCTTAACTAAAATCATTAGTAACAGAGACAATAACTTCTTTAACATTATTATATTGARCATCTCTTTAATTAGAAGAAGCTATTAATAGTTGATGAATCCTTAGCCACACAGATGTCCTGGGATCTGCAGAATGAGAAACATCTTCCCAACAAGCAGCTGTAATGCAATACACATTGCACTGCTTAAAATGCTGCCATCCAATTTGGATTGAGCCCACTGCATCCTGATATTAAAACCTTGCTGTCTGTGCACCAGTATTTTGGGGAAAACAGAAGGCAGCTTGGATTTGGAGTCCCAGCCATTGCCTGAGTGTGCCAGACCATTGGCAGCCCAGGAACTCTGCCTGTCCCTGCTGCCAAGATGTGCAGAGACCCACCCAGGTCTGAGCTGAAGTCATTGCATATCACTGGGTAAATYTGGGGAGTTCAGGCAAAAATGCAACCAACTGCTGACTGAGTGTTTATTTCTGTGTTATCTGGGTGTGTTCATTTCCTTATCTCCCCTGTTTCTTTAATCTTGTGGCATTTGCATTGTTGGTGATTATTTTTATATAAAGGTATGCTTTTATTTAACTTTACCATAATGTGGAAGGAGGGGGAAACCACTTTCAGAAGTGAAATCAGAGGAGAGAAAATGGCAGAGTGGTAGAGAACAGCATACATTTCTTTAGGTTCCATAGAAAGGTGCTTTTAGAGCCACTTCACCTRGCAGGTAGCAACAATACAAATGAGACCTGTGTTTAAAAACCAGGTCAAATGCAATTTAGTAAACGCGTTTACCTGTGTTTATAAAACAGCCTTCTGCCTGTCACCTCAAACATMATTTCTTGCCACTGCATGGAAGGTGATTACCTCCATCTCAGTGGAGTTAACTTCGTAGAAGTTAAGAAAGATATTCAGGCACCCTGAGAGTATGAGGCTAAAAGATGGGGGATAGGAGGAGATTCTCAGAAATTTCATGGTCAGTTGTTTTTTCCAAGAATTTGAGGCATAACAAACACTTCTAACCCAGACTTTCCAGTYCTCTGATGTATTTCTGTGTAACTGATGCAACTTCCACAATTAGGAAAAATTTGTTGCTRATTTCCTGTACATCTGCTGCGCTCTCAAAAGCAGCATCTCTCTGGCTGCAGATGAGAACCACGCTGCCACTATCTGTTCTTGGGCAGTACCATGGTGTAACTCCATCCAGTAAATATGTACCATGCAGCCAYTTGCTCACTCCCTGTCTCCCTACCAGCGGGGAGGAGAATTGGGAAAAAAAAGTGCCCAGCCTGTCCCAAGCAGCAATCCTGGACAGTTCTCCCCAGTTTGTGTACTAGATACAATATTCTGTAGTCTGGGATATCCCTTTGTCCAGTTTGGGTCAGCTGTCCAGGCTCCYAGCTTCCTGTGCACCTGCTCACTGGCAGAGCATGGGAAAGCCTAAAGTCCTTGATTTAGGGTGAGCTCTTCTCAGCAACAGCCAAAACTTTAGTGTGTTATCAACATTCTTACATGCATTCAAAACAGGCACTGAGCCAGCTATTCAGAGGAAAATTAACTCTCCCAGATGAAACCAGGTGGGCATTCAAGGGCAAACAGAATAATTAGCAGCTTCTGTAAAATGGAGTTTTAGAGTCTAGTAGTTTGGTTTTTTTTTATCCAAAACTTTAAATGTATATTCATCTAATACATATAATACAATATTAGTGCACCACTAATACATACAATTTTCTTTGCATGGGAACACATTCTGACTGTCTCAGCTTTTTCAGCTGAGCTGTCCAAGATGATGAGTCTGCAGCATTAGCAACTGCAGGTTATCTGCTTCTTGGTTTGCAGCTTTCTTACATAGTGTGAAGCTTGAATGGGAGGTTTGAATTATTTCTGTTGCTGCAGGAGGCAAGAAGACAGCAATTTCAAATCAGGGCTGGATCTTGTGCCATATGTCTTGTAGGATTGAACACAATGTGATCAAATTAATTGCCTTGATTTAAAAAAGATTGAAGTCTTGACTCTGCTTAACAGTTGTTTCTGGTTAGGATTTTAAAGTTCTCTCGCATTCCCAGCTGCCTGCATGTGTGGGCATTTTTGCTCTGTAAGAAAGCATCCTTTCTCCAGCTTTGAAATGAAGTTGTTCTGCTAGAAGAGTGTTCAGTAACAGGCTGTGTGACCTTTCCTGGACTGGTGTACCTATTCCTGAATATTTCTCGTGTATTTAACTCTGACTGCTATCTTTGATATCTCTGCAACCCTGATTGCTATCAGCATCTTTCTCATAGTCTTTTCATGAGAAGTCTGCAGTTAGCAAGACAAGGAAAAGGTAAGGTAAAATTATAATCCTAAAGACTTCCAGATTTGAGACCAGCTCCTTAGGGATCTTGGAAATGCTGCTCAGAAGAGCCTCTGGTCCAGCCTCCTGTGTGGAGGAAGGCTCCAGCTGCCAGTGAGTGAGGTTGGCTGTGCCATTGTCAAGTGGGCTCTGAAGAGCTCTCAGGATGGACATCTCAGCACAGAGCGAGATCAAAGTGTTCCAGTGCCTCAGTGTCCTTTGAAGTCAGCTGGAAGAGAAAGCAGAGGACAGCTGTATTAGCAAATGGATGTGGAACCRCAGTGTTATGTTGATCCAGCAGCTGGGGAAAGCCTGGCATCAATTTCTTTTTGCCCATCCAGCTTCTGTTTCATGGGAATGTGATCTGAAGAGATCATGCTCCATTCTGAGGAGTGTGCCTGTGAAACTTCATTGTGTCTGTGCACTGGCTGGCTCTGTGCTTGTGTGGCTGGGCTGCAAAAGGCAGAACAGCAGGAAAATGGTGTTTGCTGCTGKTAGCATTCCCCACTGCAGTTTGGGCTGTGTGTGCTCTTTGGGGCAGTCTCCAGCTGAGCAGCAATTCTGGGAATCCAGGATTTGTCTTCTGTAGAAGACCTGAAGTCTTGCTGACAAATATAGAAACTCTGGGTTAATGTTTTGTGAGAGAAGCAAAGAATCTGGATTATATCCTTCTTGGTTTTACTGGACTGGATTCACATGCCCTACCTAAATTACATGTTTTTGCAATTACAGATTGCAGTTGCAAAACTAATAGTATGCAGATGCTATGCAAAAGCAGAACTCTGCTGCAGTGAATTATAGAAGGAGGAGAATTTCTTTTTATGGGTAGTAGTAATAAAACAATTAATTCCTTTTGGGTCTTACAACTTTGTAAAATCTGCAAAGATAGTTGACAGACTCATCTGCAAACATCAGTTGACAGCTGGGAGTTATAGATGCACTGCATTTCTGTGCTTCTATAGCCCCCTAGGAAGGACAGAGAAAAGCAGAAAAATATAATTTTCAAATAATGTGAAGCAAACTTCTTAAATTTTGTGATGCTGTTTGATTGAGAGAGCCTTTAGAAGAAAATCTGATCCTCATCGAACATAATGGAGGAACTTTTACACCAGTAAAAACTGGGATTTTTTTCCTTCACAGAGGCACAGAACTAAGTCATCTAGACATACCTTTTCCAGTTGGTTTTGAAACAGCTTATTTCTACAAATAACACACACACAGATTATCAAAGCATTTTCAAGTCCTTTAGAACCTTCCTATATGATTTTAACCAAAACTGTTTACTTAAACATAGAATCCTGTCCCTCACATCCTCTTACTTCGCGTTTAAGAATTTTTTTTAATCTGCTGCCAAACCAAAATTACATCATAGCCAATGCATGCATTGTTCTTTACTTTTGGGCCTGCAAAGCAGTTCTGCAGACAAGTTTAATTGGCAGGATTTCTGTCCAGTCTCTGTCCTGTGCCCTCCTTGTTCACATGGCCTTTTTCCTTCCTGTACGAATCAAAAAAGAGAAACTACAATAAAAAATACATTTATTATAGAAATAAAGTCCAAATGGGGTGCCCTCACCTCATTCTCAATTGCAGTTGGACTGGCATTGCTGTGCCTCATTCAAGCTTCTGCAAACTCTGATTTCCTGGAGCACTCCMTATCCACAGGGCGAGGATGATGATATTTAGTGCCTCTTACTTAGGATGTCTTGCAAGTCAAAATAATACTGAAATAGCGTGGATAGAAATGAGGCAGGTTCATCTTGGGGAATTCCAGAATGAGGGATTTGCAGGGGAATGGGGAGCTTGAGAGAAGCTGGTAATTTTGCAGCTCTGGTGTCACTCAGTTAACAGGATGAAGATGTTTCAGTGGGACAGAAGTTTCATGAGCCTGTCTTGGAAGTGTGCTTGTATTTCAGTTCCTGAAGGGAGACATTCTCAGAGTCCTGGCTAGAGTCTATAGGCACCTGATTTCCAGCATATTTCAGTGTTGTCTCAAGGCATAATTCCTTCTCTTCAGCCTTGGATGTTGATTAAAGGAATGATAAGCTATGAAAACAGAAAAACTGGATACTATATCAGTATTTTCCAACTTTCTATGACACCTGTTTTCCAGCTGCCTTTTGTACACCTCCACAGTGCTTTGCACATTTGTGAACTGCAAAGGGCACAGCTCCCAGCAGGTCCCTGTTATCCTCAGTGATCTCCATAACTTTTTTAGTTCTCAATCCAGGAGAGCTCCTTTGCTGCTGATTCTTCTTTACACTGAGAAAACGCTGCAAAACTGAGCCCTGCTCGTGGACAAGCAGCAGTGCTGCATTTGAAAGGAGTGGGGGAAACTCCTCCAAAGGAAGCCTGTGACAGAGTGAATTTTCCGTTCCTCTGAGGTCTCTGGGATTTTCACAAGGCTCTCAGACTCACAGCAAGGTACTTTCCAGTTTGGATTTGGAGCCCAGGCCATATCACATCTGGTACTAGCACAATTTGCAATAAAAAGCACTAAAGACTTCTCCATTTAAAGGTCTCTCATGTGGGAACTAAACTAAATAGCAAYTCCTTCTTCTGCAGGGACAGTGACCAGAAAATGTTCCAGAGTGCAGTTAGGTGTTATTTATAAAARTTTGTCTGGGAATGGCAGAAAGGTGTAATCTTACACTACAGGCATTTTATTGACTGTGGGATCGAGCTATTTCTGGTGAAACACTTGAATAAAAATCATATCTCATCACTTCATTCCATCACTGTGTGCAAAGTATAGGCTGTAAAAACCACCTGTGCACAAAACACTGCAATTGGAACAACACTGGGTTGAAAAGGAACAATTTTGGCAAAAAGAAAAGCAGAAAAAGAATCTCTATTCCCACTGCTCTTTAGAGCTTTCTTGTTCTGGGACAATCTTTCCCCCAATCCCTCAAAACAGGCTTCAAATGTAAGAGAGTAATTAGATGCTATGATTAGGGGTTGGGAGTTGAATTCTCAATTACAAACTCTCTTCTTTAAGTGTGTTGCAAAATCAAACTGTGTTAATATGTGCTGGCTAACATCAAGGTTAATATGGGTAGAACTGGTACMATTTCAAGCTAAATGGTTATTGCTAAACTCAAAGTGGAAAAGCTACTGGGGTCTCTCAGGGTGGGCTGTCAAGAGCTGCTGCACAGAGGCTGAAATTTTGTTGTGGGTTTTCTGTGGGCTCCTTGCAGTCATTATCCCATCTTTCACCCACTCCCATCTCACCTTTCCATGTCATGGATTCCCTGTAAGGATCCATGATGAGGTGAGTAAATCTCCTTGGATTTCTAAGGACTTCCTTTAAAAAAAAAACTCAGAAACCAACAGAAACAAAAAAAAACCCAAAAAACTCAACACATCAACTTTAAAAACAAGTCAGCTTTATTGAGTTCATGGCAAGATGAGCAAGAGTGGTGGTGGTTATGAGTCACACTTTGTGAAGAGTTTTTAATTGATTTTCTCTCTGTTTTTTCTGTCCTTAAAACCATTTCCATGCTTTTCAGATGTAAAGGTCRGAAACATTTCCAGAGGCATCCTCCCCTCTGCAGTATCTGCCCAGTTTAACATCCCCTGATAGCAAAGGCGGTGTTTCGGGAACTTCTGGCATTTTCAGAYGGACCAGTGCTGCATCCAGTGTGGTGTAACCTCAGGGCACCATATGGTTGCCATCACCCAAATGCATCCATAATGAAATTATACAGATATTTCCTCTACAAATTTGTAAACTTTTATACACGTCTTCCTTGAACTGGCAGAGGAAACCAGAAGTGCCAAGGCCTGACTCCCATTTACACCCTGATCTGTGCCCTGTGCTTTGCAATGTTGGGAACTGCTGGGCAGATGAGAATTAGCCCCTTGGCCCTGACTACGCTGGAGAACAGCCTCCTTTTGTATTTGGAGAGCYGCTGAAATCCAGCCCTGGATTCCTGAGAGTGAAGTTCTCAGGTACCATTTCTTGGCCAGGAATTGTGTGCCAAAGGCTGTGATGCTGCTCAGGGCCAGGCCTGTGTAGGAGCAGGACAGACAATCACATCTCTGGCAGCAGCAGAAAGCCTGAAATGATGATCCTGAAATTTTCAAAATCGTGAAATCTGTGGTTTGTGGGGATAAAAGGGAGCTCATGGGCTCTGCCAGCCCAGGGGCTTAAGAAGTCTAGTTCCTTGGAGTATTTGTACTCTGAATCAGTCTCTGAAGTGACATGCAATTTTCTAGGCCTGGGAGAGGACATTTTTGTTTCACATTCTTTGTATTGTCAAAAGCATATCTGTAAAGGTCCCATGTCATGTCATTGACTTAAAATCCCTGAAGATGTTCAGAATAGATAGGTTTGAAAGACAGTGCATGGATTTGATGAACCATTTTTGTATGATCGAAAAAGCACTTGCTGTCCATCTGCTTCATCTTGAGATGACTAGGTGTGGTCAGATAGTTAAGAGATAAGCTTTTAGGCTGTCAGGAGGTGTTGAACACAGCCAGAGGCAATGCCAATAAAGAAAAATGGCACTTGAGTGGGATGTGGGGGAGCCTCTGTGGTCGGCAGTGGCTGTAGTGTGGTCCTAGCACACAGTGGGAAGAGTCAGCCTGGAAGAGGTTGAGGCCCACGATTCCCTGAGAGACTTCTTAGTCATAAACAGAGATGAAAAAATGCCCAGCTCCAGTGTTTGTTTGCTGTGAGAAGCTGCTGGACAGAGTGCCCTTTGGCACGCCGAGGCGCCTGGCTCCCTGTGCCCCCTCTGCTCTGTTTGCCTTTGTTGGTTRCAATATTCTAGCACAGAGCTGGTCTCCAAGGCAATGGTAAAGATCAAATCTCCTCATCAAGGCCAATTACCAGAACAGCACATTAAAGTTTTCCTTTTGTATTTTAATCCAGTCTCCTCGGAGCTTTTATTACAGTGAAGCAACAAATGTCACTTGTTTTTGCAAAAGGTTATCTCTGGTTTGTCAGAAATGGATCTCTTAACGAAGAGCAGGGCTCCTTGGGACATCTTGACAARGTCTTTGTGGGAAGTGGGCTGGGGGCTGTGTTCCTGGAGCCTSRRCTYCTGCATRGATCACATCTGTACTTTGCAGGGTACRAGCTCCAAGGCAGTGGGAAGGGTCAGAGGCTCAGYYTGCCCTGCAGCAGCACAACCAGCAGTGCTCACACGGGCAGATGTGCTAAATGTGCTCTAACAAAGCACATCSAAATCAAGTGTCGTTAATTAAGACCCCAGAAAAGGCTTTTGAGAAACACTTATCCATACCTAAGCATGACAGCTAAGAAGGTAAGAAAAATCTGGGGGAATTGATTTGACAGRTAGTAACCTCTGGGATAGGAGGAAAGACAGCTCATGCTGAGAGTGCAGAGCCTTGCCGGGCTGGAAATCTGCTCCTTTGTGTCCTGTGTCACATGGGCTTCCCTCAAATGCGTGCACCTCTCCTCCAAACATTCCCTGAAATATTTCCCTCCGTCATGGGCATACTGCGAGGATTAATTCCTGTGTGTTTCTGTCACACAATGAAACAGGGATGGAGGAGGTGCAGGACTGCTCCCAGGGAGGTGCTGTGGCTGCTGGGACATGCATTGCAAAAAACCAAAACAAGCARTAGTGCCAGTTCTATTAATTTAAAAGCCAAGACTCCAGCTTATGAAGTGATGATAGTTTAAGAAACAAAATGAAATAAAAAAGACCCATGCCTAGCATTTTTTTTCTCTGTTTAATGAAATTTCATGGTATGCAGTCACAATGTTTTGTTTATGTTCTTTAACTATAAGAGTTAAAGCCAATTTTATTTTTTTAATGAAAGTTTAAATGCTTGCATATTTTCATGCAGCTAGGTAGGAGGGMCTTTGACTACCAAACCACATGCTTTGGGACTCAGGCTGAAGCTGCAGGAGCAGCAGGACTTTTGGAATATTCTAGCACTGTGGAACAGGATTTTCATTGCCATTGTGGGGGTTAAGGATGCATGAGGCTCTAAAGCTGAATCCCTGCTAGAGCCCTGATAACACTGATCTGATATGCTAGAAACCTCAGAATCCTTATTGCAGTGTGTTGTTGAGACTTACTGAATTAAGATAATGTATTAGTGGCTGGATTTTTAGTATCTGTGTCTATATTTATCTGTCTGTCCATCTCATCTGGCTTCAGTATCACAGAACTGAAGAGATGATCAAAAGCAAAATGAGAATGCTGAAGCGAGGGTCTCATKTGAAATATTCTTTCCAGACTGATATTTTTCCAGTCATTCTGCCAGCAGTCTCAGGTCTGCCTCATCTGTTTAAACTGTCCTCTAAGTGCAGCTCCTGGTCCAAGCCAAAGCCATCTGTWGTTGGGTAATAGTTCTGATTTATTCTGCCTCTGGTTGACACTCATGCTCCTGACCCAGATGCTGACTTGCAAAATTTGCTTTTATTCATTTTCAGTTTTATACCATGTGTTAATATCACAAGCAATATTTTAATTTAGGGGTCTTTTTTTTTGGTCTAYTGTTTAAAATTAGGGATGAGTAATAGTGTCACATCCCCCTCTGGGATGCAATTCAGCATCCTTCAGAACAGCATAGGACATTTTAGAAATACATTCAAATAATGCTTCTAAATATCTTGATTTCTTCCAAATCACTAATCTGTACACTCAYTTCTGCTGCATAGAATTAATTATGTATTGCTTACAAATAAAAATTTGGACTACTTGAAGACTTCTGGGCTTGAGAATGTTGTGGGTGGCTAACTGTGGTCAAAATATCTGATATTCTGCAGTATATCCTTTAACTTCAGTGCAGAATGAGGGTGGTTATGAAACTTTGCAAGCTTGGGCTGATTGGCAGAGGGACATTCCTGCATATGAAAGATAAAGATGATCCGGGAGATGGATGAATTTCCTGAACTCCAGATTTAAAAAAACATCTCTTTGTAGATGGGCAGCTTCTAAATAAACTGTGCATTTTACAGATTAGTACATGTGGCAGTCTGGGTTTAGAGCTTTTTGTTTGTGTGTCTTCTCTGAATGACTGGGAAGTTGTGCAGCAGCTCCAAAGCACATTTGAATACAGCTGTGAAGTCCATATGGTGGTTCTTAATACAATTTATACATGCAATAAATAAAGGTACCTTTATAATGCAGCATAAATTATTGCACCAATCTTCAGATGGGTTAGCAAAAAGCAGTTGCTACTTGTAATGACTCTCAGGTGATTATCTGTGCAGTACTTGTGGTTTGGTAGGTAATGATGGTGTGGACTCTCTTTAGCATTGAAAAAGGGAAAAAAAMCCACCAGTATAAGCATTTTTAAAGCTCTGCTAAAAATAGTCATSAAATCATGACAAGGGCATTGTTACAAAATGTAATTTAATGGACATCTTATCTTTGGTCTGTTCCTTTGGGAACACTGGATTTCAAGAACTGTTTTTATGTGAGGTTCATTGTCTAAGTGAATGTTGTCTTAATCTTAAAAGTTCAAAAGTGAAATGGGAATTACATATGTGATCTGAGAATTATACCAGAGTGGTTTTATAATTTTGGTACTGAGATGTTTTTTGCAGACATTTATTTAAGTAATCTTTTCTTCTCATGGTCAGTCATTTGGTGGTTTAGGGGGGAAATTTTTGATGGGAAAAAAAGAGAGTGGTATTTCTGCAATGTATCTACAGAATAKCTTGATGTATTTAACACCTAACTCGTGTGTAACACACTTCCCTGAATCTTGCATATAACAAYGTAGTGTTTATGTTTCAAAATGGCAAAAATACAGCTACCCTGACATGAATAAATTAATGTGTCCTGAAGSAAGTCTAATTCAGTCTGCCAAAAAGATAACCTTGCCCAAAAGTATGAGATGTTTGYATGGGAAAAGCATGGGAAAGCGTGAAAGGAGAACATCAAACTTGCTTAATAATATGGGAGATGCCTGGATCAGAGCTTTTAAGTTCTGCTGATAAAGGAAGAACCCTTTTCAAGCTGTAAGTTGAGCAGCTTGAATTCAGTAACAGTAAAAGGACCCTTAAGACAGCCTGCATTTTTTCCTTGCAGGCCAGGTCTGTATCCAGAGCATTCCCTGCAGCTGCAGCTCCCATTGTCAGAGCCAGGGTGGTCAGTTTGAACACTGTTTGCATATAACAACGTATATGTAGTAGAGATAAGATACTGAAGTAGAGATAAGTAGATAAGATARTAGAGATAAGATACTAAAGTAGTATAGATAATAGAGATAAGATACTAMAGCACAGCTCTACCATCCAACTYCCTGGGCAGGTTTTGTCAGCAGAGCTCTTGTTTCACACCCCATCCCAGCTCTGACCAGTGCAGTCCTGCTGCACCGTGGTGGWGTGGAGCTTGACAGGGACAGCAAGATGACTTACAGATAAAAGTAAAGCTCTGCAAGTAAAGCCTTCAATTCAGCAAGGTCCTTAACCACATGTTTAAATATCATTGAAATCTAGATAAATTACTTTAATCATATACATAGGCACCCTGTTGAATGAGGGCCTAATAGTAGTTTCCATCTCTTTCCACATGATCAAGGCTTTTTCATGTTCTGCTGCATGCAATGGGGATTTCTTCTYGGTTACACAGCATGAGCAATTGCCRTGACTTTTGGAAGACTCCCTCAACAATATGAATTTTCTGAGCTGTTGTAAACAGTTCAGCGTGGAACGCCAGTCAGAAAGAATGGAAAGGCATTTTCCCAGCTCTCTGCTTTGAGAGTAGCTTTAACCCATCTTTTCTGCTGTTTTCCAGGACCACCTGTTACTGCCAGCCACCACCCATAACAAGACCAGGAGACCAAAGATGTCTATAGTGCTGCCAGCTGTAAACGTCAGTGGTAAGTCCTRAAGAAGGAGAATGATAAGAGAACAGTTTCATAGAGATGTGCCTGACTCATACGTGGTAAGCAAGCTTAGGCCAAATGTCTGGCATCAGAGCTTTATATGAAGCCAAACTGGTCATTACTGGGGTTTAGTTGCCAGGGTCCCCAGTGGAGCTGTGGTGCTGGCAGGTCACCCGTGCCTGGGCACCCAGTGAGGAGAGGTGGGGGACTTGGCCAGCAGTTGTGCAGTGTCTCATTCTCTCTCCTTCAAGGACAGGGAGGGTGCCCTGCAGTCCTGGTGATTTGTACCCAGCTGATTAAGGGTTACTTGACTGGGATTTAACTTCTCTAACTTGGTGGCTTCCAGATCCTGTGGAGACTGTCCTCATCTCCTCGTTTGGGTTCCTCCTACGCCTGCCTAGCAGGGCAAATTCCTTGGCCTTGCTGGTTTGTTAGGATGCTGACTGCCTTCCCTGGCCTTCCTCAGCTGTTTACCATGCTGTTATACAACACTCAGTGTGAGTGGGACCTCTCRGCACTGCATGGTCAGGATTAATAACCATCACATTGCAGTGCTACAGGACAGCAGAGAAAACAGCTTTGCACTGGGGCACAGGCTTATTAGTGCACAGAAATGTTCTGGGTCAGCATTTCAGTCCCACRTGAGAGACAGGACATGACTGCACAAATGTATCATTAATTCAGATGGTGAGGAATTGCCAAGTGAGAGCATGTTTGGGGCACAGGGTCACTGCCACACTCATCAAATGCATCGAGAACCCCAGAACAGTATAAATTTTAATTTCTGAATAACTGTGCACATAATGCTTTTTKTAAAACATCTGTGTTTTACAGTACATGTGAATCATAAACCCAAATGTTATTGTTAAATCCCAGCATGCCGAAAACATTATCTGATGATGCGAATTTCCATAAACTAAGAAAAAAAAAATCAGTTCAGGCTTTTGGCATTTTGATAATTGCACTTTCCCATGCAGTACAGCTGAGTGTGATAATCTGTACAGCRGTCCTAGGGGAATTTTCATTCCATGTATCAGAATTATTTTTGGCATTTATCTGCCTGAAACTCCCTTTTTATGTCTATTACAAAAATCCTTTTCTGGCTGACCTGAATTATCACATGCAAGTGGGCACTTTATCACTTGAAGTACAATCATTGTTTGTAAGTTACAAAGGATTTGTTCTTAACATTTTACTGAGTCCTGTTTTAGTTGAAGTAGATTTTCATTTGTTGTAGTAAATATAATTTGGAAAATATGCACCAGAATCCAGTGACAAATCTTACCCTTCATTAATAATGAAACATTGTGAAATTACATTTTTTTTCAGTTCTTCGGGATTTTTCTTTGGAACATCGGCATAATCCAGGAAAYAAAAAAATGTCCAGGGATTTGGGCAGAGATGTCGAAACAGATGAGACACAAGAATAGCATTAAGTAAACAATGGCATCAAACATGGGTTCCTCTGTGACACCCAGCCAGGTGTTAGGAAAAAGTTACAAGACACAAAAGAGCCAGTAGGTAACTTGGCTTGATTTTTAATTCAACTGTTGATAACCTGGAGGAAATGATTCCCTGAAATGTTCTCCCCGGAGAAGAACCCATTTCWTTCCTTTGAGAACATTGCTTCTCCACCCTCTTCTGCCTCTGTGGGGACTGAATACGTCTTGCACAAGCATCTGGAGATAAGCTGACAGCAAAGCTTTCCTCCCAGCTGTCTGCTGTTCCTTTAAGCCCACCTTAATTCTTTGTGCACCTGCAGAGAGTTGGCTGCTGGAAAAGGACAAGTCTCCCTTGGAGAAATGGGCAAAATGTTCAGTGAAAACTCATCACCTCTTTCCTTGTGCCTCTGTGCAAGAAGGGAAACGTTTTCTACTGCCGCTTCTTGCCCTTCATTTTTTGCTGCCACAGCCCTGGCAGAGCAGATGACAGGAATGCAAGTGAAGGGGTCTTCATTCTGAAAAGTTTTCAGAGCTTCATCACCTGCTTCTGAAGGGTGTTTTTCTGTGTACTAAAGTTTACTCATGATACTGTTTCCAAAGATGAAACACTTGACAGTGCAGTTGAGAGCCAACACTTAGAACTGCTTGGACAGTCTTTTCCCTGCAGGACAGTTCCCTTTTTCTGATGACACTTTGATTGCTCTGATGCCTTCTGAGATCTGCTAGAGGCTGCCTTTAGCTGGCTTGAGCCTTTCCCTCTGCAGGCTGCAGTGGCAGAGAAGAGRTATGGACAGTGAGTACAAATTAGAATGAGTTGTCCACTGCTGTCCCACGTGGCTCTGCATAGAGGTTCATTATGTGGTTCTGCAGCACTGATCTGGCAGTTTTCTCCAGTTTACAAAGCAGAGAYAAGGGTTTTTCTGGGAGGAAAGTGGCAGTCCCTGTGCTGTGAGGTAGTGGCARATATCAGCAGACAGCCTTGTGATAGATGTGCACATGCACTTGTGTGCAGTCAATAAGATGGGAGTTTAAGAAATTTTGTAGAAGGCAGTATGTTACTGATTTTCAAGATAAAAACTTGCTTTCAAGTGTTCACTTGCTGTATGTTGGAAAGCAGTAAAAATGGCCATCACCCTGTGACACTGTGCCATGAGCTCCTACTCACAGTCAGCCTGAATCACCCATGCACCTCTGTGAACATGAGGATAGAGTCAGATCCTCACTGTACAGGTGCACAGAAATGTATCTCCTATATAAATATGTTTAATGTGTTAACATGTATTAGATATGTTTAAGGGTAATTTTTTTAAAGCATAGGAACTTGCACATTGGTTCATGTTAATCCTCCCCCTCTTACTCTCTTTTCCTTCTTCCCCGCTGCTCATAGCTCCTTTCTGAGCTTGCTGGGCCATGCCCCAGTTCACAGTCAATGCTTGCTGGCAGCCTTTCCTTTTGTGCCTCCCCAGATGCTCTGCCAGCCCTTTGCCCTTCTCCCATGTCCCTGCTGGCTGCTGTCCCGTGGTACAGCTCTCCCCTTGGTCCCTGCAGCCAGCCATGCCCAATTTTGAGCTGCCTCTTCCAAATACCAAAGCCCCAGCATTTGTGGACACGTGTAATACAGAGGATCTGCCTGATGGTACCCAAGAACCTCAGCATTAGTAAACCTGGAGGGAAAAAAAGCAGAATTGGGTAGTCCTAGTCCCACTTCACATGGTTTTGGAGGCACCATTGGTGTGCCTTCCTGAGAAGTTATTCCAAGCAGAAATATCTTGCAGTTTCTCATGGGAATAGAAACGAACTGCAATCTACAGTTAAACTCAGGCTTTTGTTTTCAAGCAAGTCATGTTTGTTATGCTGGATTGCAGCTATTATTTTAGAAATCTAACTMTGCACTTGAGACCAGTTAAGTCTCCAGTAGGTTTCATTCCTAAATTTGCTTTTATTGTAATTCGGAATGTTGTTGGCTCATTACACCAATTCCAAATTGACATATAGGCGGTGCCTTTCTTGAAGTTTAAGTGAAACCATCTGCCATTAGCCCTCTATTTACTTAACTGCTGTAAAAAATGCGGTGSGTTACAACATCCATCTTTGGATCCAAGTAACCTATAGAGAACAGCATAGCTGAGCCACTCTTCCCACCCTGAGCACAAGGCTTTTGTGTCTGCAGAATGCCTGCAGCTCTGCAGCCCAGCCCAGCAGGACTGCACCCTGCAGCACACAGGAGTGAGGACGTGCCTACAGACTGTGTCAGAGATCCAGTCCATCATTTGGCCCAAGAAGCCCCTTTMAGGAATGCAGTTATCCCCAGGATTTGGTGAGGGACTCTCACAGCTTGCACTTGCTCTTGGTAGGAGCAGCTCTTAAGAGTTTGTGCAGGTGTATACTCGCTAGGAGTATGGCCTTAGCAGCAGCACAAAGACCAAAAAGGACTTTTCTCTTCTTAGGATCCCTGTGCTAAACAGCTCCCTATATGTGAAAGTCCTTCCATCATTTGTTCTCTCTAAATTGAGGGCTGGTGTCTGCACTCTCAGCCAAAACAAAAGAGAGAGATCTGATGAGAAAGCCCCTGGTGAATTCTGAGGCTYGTTTTGTTGGAATTGGCAACTGTGACAAAGAGTTTTGAATTTTTTTACAAATATTCTGGATAGGTCCTCAGTCTGATGTAGCCSAGTGAGGCTTTTCTTCAGTCTGCCTTTGAGAGAGCTGTTTGTGTGCCTGACCCTTGATAACCTCTGTGTTTCTGGGCTCTTAAGGAGCCCTGTTCTCTTAAGGGTTGCTTTTTGTCACGAAATCCAACAGCAAAATAATCTCCCAAAGGCAGGAATGGAATGGAATGGAATGGAATGGAATGGAATGGAATGGAATGGAATGGAATGGAATGGAATGGAATGGAATGGAATGGAATGGAATGGAATGGAATGGAATGGAATGGAATGATGACTTTTTCAAAGTCCATGTGCTCTGTTGTGTTGGCCAACTTCTGATCATGACCACTTCCCTTGGCTTCCCTTCCTGCCATCCATCATAATACTGATGTAACAGACTTCAAAAGTGCTCTGAAATAACACCCATTCTAATTAAAAAGGGGGAAAACAAATCTAGTGGTAAGGCTTTTTGATCAAAACTTTGAGCGATTTCTGCCATCAAGCAGCATTTACAAGCAGCCACAAAGAACCTCCTTTGAACTGACAGCCATGTGCAAGCAGCTCACAGATGTCCAAGGCTGGTAGCAAACTGCAGAAAAATCTGTAAGGCAAACAGAACCCACACAGGCTGAGGAGGAAAATAAAAACAAAAGCTCTTTGGGAAGTGACAATGGTCTGTAAGTTCCCATGTCTTAGGGTTGAATAAATAAAGTCTTCAACTTCCTCTGCCTTTCAGGGTCAAGCAAACAAAAGATGTCGTTTCTGTTTTTCAGAGCAAGAAGCAGAATTCCCAGTCAGTCGTTGAGGAAGGTCTAAAACAATACATGTCTGATTAAACAGCAACTGCCTTCCCCTTASTACCTGACATTTTGGGAAGCCTTTCTCACACTGGATAGCTTCAGAACGGTTTCCAGGAGGGTGATGGCCCCTRCTATCCATAGCTGTTATCCTGTGGTGTTCTCCTTGTGCCTAAAAGCCGGGTGTTGGTGCCCTTGGCACCCGGCTGAGCAGCTCACACAACTCCACCAGGTGTAGAGGACACATCTCTTGGCTCCACAAGCATGAGCTGTAAAGACAGTTCCCTCAGTGTTTATGCTTTTGTATGTGGATTTAGCAGAAAGTGCTGAGAACTCAGCACAGCCTTACAAACTAGTGTAGGAAAGCTCTGGAAATTGTGTATGTGGGATTGCAGCCTAGATGTGAGAGGGCTCCTAAGTTTTTTCAGGAAAGTCACTGAGTGTCCGTCAAGTTCTCTAAACCAGGATGTAGGCCAATACATGGAGAATGTCTCCAATACCTACTGTTGTTTCAATTGTTTTGACACTGCCACTCTTCTGCTTCCTGAGCTGCCAGTAGGGGAATAAAGGTAGTTAGGTGAAGTCTGACCAGAGTAAAATCAGAGCTATGGTTAGCTCTTGGCTAGACCTCACTGCAGCAGCTGATTACTGAGCCTGGTCTGAGAAAGAGGGAGARTCTGCAGTCTCCTGTGTGCAGCCATGGACAGGCAGCAGGGCAGGTTACTGTGGTTCTCCTGGAATTGGGAGGATTTGCTAATGTCAGAGATGTACTTCTGCTCCCATGCTCATGTAAAGCTGTGCTGCAGAGGTCAGGATTGAAATGATGGCGGAAAAAACATAATTTAACAAGGAATTTTAACAAGAGATTTTAGTAATCTTGTAAGTATATGCTGTTCTCATTGCTGTTCTCTTCTTAAAGTGATGTAGAAGTTCAGTTTATCAAAACAGAATGCTCCCTCAAGCGTTCCTACATTTCTTTGAACCAGAATTGATCACTGCCTAAATTGAATCTTAAATAGAAGTTTTCAACAGCATTTGTTATCTCTCAAAGACTTTGCTGTCCACAGCCATGTTTGTTAATATGTTGTCTTTGACAGAAAGGAAGAGATTAAATTATTCAAGAAAGTATGAAAGAAATCATTCAAGAATCTGTGCACAAAAGTAATGGAATCTGTGTCACTTGAGTTCATGTTTATTTATTTAGACAGGAAACGATCAAGAAATGAAATCATGATGCCTTATTCCCTAATGACTTTTCATAACGAGCTGTTTACCTAAATTGCTAAATGAGTAATCTATTTTTATGCATTCGAAAAAACAGGAAGGTTATTCCAGAGGATCCTCAGTGCCTTTTTGCCCCTTAATTAATACAGAAGAAGATCTCATGGGTTTTGCTGGAGCAGGCCAGGCCCCACTGGTGTTCCCTGTGCAGACAGGATAACTGCTGCAGATGGCATTTTGTTGGGAACGCGCCGTTCACAGAGGGGGTAGAGAATTACTCATAAATTAATTGGACTTCATACTTAGAATTTCCAGTGGCAGCGTCGAGTTATTACAGCAGATTGSTTTTTCCATACAAATGACACACTTGCATAAAATTGACAAAGTCTAATTAAAGAGAAGCCCGTGACACAGGCTGGCAGYGCGGATGCCAGTGCGGGTTTCAGGATTGGTTTGCACTGAGTGTGTGTCTGTCTCCTGGATATTTGTTAGCCCTGGATGCTGATGCTGCTGTGGAGATGTGCCATCCCAAGCTTCACAACGAGCCCTGTGCTGGGAGCCATGCTGCAAAGCAAAGAGGGAACTTTCACCCCAATCTGTGAGGTTACCATCACCATCCTAGTGTGTGCATCATATCGTAATTCTAGCCTCCAGCCCAGCCAATCTGCCTTAATATATCTTCATATGTTGTAAATTCAAGTTTATATAATTCCTCTTGGTRTGAAATTATAGGTGGCAAACACAGTTTTATGTYTGTCATACATGGGCCAACTYTGGTAGCTCTTTATTTCTRCAGTGATCTGAAATATAATTACCCMTAATGAGCTCACCCTGTAAAAACATCAAAAGCTGCAACTGAGCTGGTAAAGGAGGTTCACATTTATGAGTTGTGTCTTGAGGACATCACTGGGGTAAACCTAGAGACTGGTGAAAACACAGCAGTGTGAGATGGCCTGTTTGAGTGTTTGGGTCAGTCTCTAAGGAGACTCCTGCCAGCAGGGCTGGGAGGCTTTTCCCTGCTCCTCAGATCTGCGTCTGTCCTTCATGCTGCAGCTTCCTCACTTCTCCATACAGCCTACCTTGGCCCTGGAGGGCTTCCTGGGCATCTTCTGGGCTTGGAAGGTATTTGAACAGTACATCCTGGGCCCCTGAAGAACATTCGTGGTCTTTCACTGGTCCATTAAGTAAATCATCTTCCTCCATYGCACTTCACTCTGCTGTAAGCCCCGTACAGCACAAACGCCTTCTGGGTGCATGTGGGTGAAGAAATGACTGCCAGCCCCAGCTGCCCCCTCCATGGGAAAGGAGGCAGCCCTGTCTCAGGGCGAGACTCGTATATTAAAGCTGTAACTCTCCCGTTGCTGTAGCTGGGAGACAGCAATGTTTGCAAGGGCCGTCTCTCTTTATTAGCGTGCTGCRTTCAGACAGGCTCTGCAGCTGTCTCATAATTAACTGACAAGTGCACTGAATCACAGAAGCTCTCCTGGAGGAGAGGGCTCGCCCCACACAGACAGAAGATGGTGTTAAAAATACTCCTGTGTGAGCAAGAGCTGATTGCAGTATCTAAATAAATGAGGTAACTTCATGTATCCGAGTGAGACAGGTGGAAAATTCGGCTCACTCTTTGGATGCCGTCCAAACTATAAAGACATTTCAAGTGTAAGGGAATACAGACTCTCACCAGCCTTCAGCCTTAAATCAGTGGCACACTTTAACACCAGGATATAAGTGCYATTGGGTGATAGGCAAGCTCTATGTCAATGAAAATGTGATGCCGCCTCTTGAAAATAAAAATTAAATCCACTAGTTAAATTCATTTAATCAGTAAGTGCCTACAACCTGAAATGCCACAGTTCAAAGGTAAGGGCTAAATAAAAATAGGAAAACATTAAAGGAAAAACAACTAGGTTAAAATGCTGGCAAATGAAGATTGATTAAAGATTGAAAGCTCACTGCAAAAATGTTTAAAAGAACATTAAAAAATGCAGTGGGCCTAAGTAACACATTAAAGTCAATTCATAGAAGTAAGAAGATATCATTTAAACAATAGACATTGTAGCCAAGTGATGGAATAGGAAAAAAAAAAGTGAAGAATTTCTGGCAGACTAAATGTCAAACCATAAGAAGTCAAGCCAGAAAAAGATACTGAGGAACAGTATGCCTGAGGCACTGAAAAAATAGTGAAAATATTTTTCAGAGGAAGCCTGCCAGGGAATCTCTAGTGCCTGTGGAGGACCAAGGTGTAAAGGAGCACTTAAAGTGGAAGTCAGCACTGCTGAAGCAAGGMGTAAAGTGTTCTCATCCTGGTGTTAACCACTGAGGCTGTATAAATATCAGGAGAATGGCAGGTGACAAGGCAAACTTTTCAAAAATGGCTTCAACTGAAGTGTCAGTTTTGCACAAGTTGGCAGAATCTGTGAGAGCTGAGTGTGTCCTGGCCCATGCAACAGATTGGGAAGAGAGTGCAGCTCCTGCGGAGGAAAGCCCTGCCTTAGTGCTCCATTGGAGGCCCCAGAGGGAGGGTGATGAGGATAAGGGTGGTCTCTTCAGCACATTAATGTACCTGAGTGCTCAAAAAACTTGGAAAAAGACAGAAAGATAGTTCTTTGAGATTGCTAAAAGGAAGCAAGCTCTTGTGAGGCAAGAGGGAAGGCTCACTCATGGATTATTAACTGTGTAAAAGGTAGGAACTGATGGTCTCATTTTGCAGTGAAGGGGTTGTTCCAGCAGACTCACACTCAGGTCTGTGCTGGGGAGATGCCATGGCTCCCAGTCCCTGCTGCTGCACTCACAGGGAGCAGTGCCCTTTCCTGGGACAAGCCCTCCAGCCCTAGTTCTTGAAAGAAGCCTTTACTGGAATGTGTTTCCAGGCTACTCTCCTGTGTGCACTTTCATGTCTYGTAAAGTGGCTGTGTCTGGGTTTGCAGGCAGTGTGGGAAGTTTGTTTATCCTTTTAGTGCCTCCCAAGTGGGCATGGGATGGTTCTGACTAAGAGCATTGCTCTTCCTCCAGCCTCTTTGCTTCACTCCCAAGAGTTTTCTGTGCAGCAGAACTCTTTTGACCCTTGTCTTTGTTTTTTCTTCGGGKTTTTGCCTCTTGTCATTAGCATTGTCACAGCTGGTTAGATTTTAAATATGGTCATCCTGCAGCAATGCTACCCTGCCAACAACACACATATGCACAGCCAGAGCTCTCAAAAATGTCTCAGTTTTTCCGAGAAATACTCTGTCTGAGGGAGTTTTAAATGAAGTGCCTGCGAGGGTCAACACTGGTGTTTCTGATCTTCTYGTCCTGAGATGGCCATTGGCTCCCTGTCCAAAACAAGAGCAATCATACAAAGTCAATGCTGGGCCATCTCCTCTGTAGCTCATGTTCTTTCTCTTAGAAGGAAGAGGCTGCAGCAGGAAAGAATATTGGAAAGGGAGGGAAGAGAAGCAATCCAGTGGGAAGAACCAACTTTCCTTCCCTATCCCAGAGACCTCTCAGTGTAGACCAGGTACTGCAAAGCACTGTCTGGCACGGTTTAGATTGGCCACGGGTGCTGCTCACAGGTGCTCTGACCATTTCCAAAAATCACACAGCGGTGTAAGCTAAGGGCAGGTGATGCTCCTCACCCTTTCAGCCAGGGCAGATCTCTCCTGTGGCTCCATTATTTACTCAGAGCCCACAGAGAGCTTTGTTTCCTCCAGTTTTCTTGCTTACCTCTCATGCCTGTGTACAGCTCYCTTGGAGAGCCCCTGCCACCACTGCTCCAATTGGAGAGAGACCCTGTCTCCTTGCTGTCAGCTTGTGGCTTGTCAAGGTGACTTTGATGATGGGTATCCAGTGTTTGAGAGCATGACCCCTGTTTCTGTACCCCTAGAGATGCCTGACTTGCTGTCTGAGAGGGGGTGGGAGACCTGGGCACAGAAATGCTCAGGATCTCTCTCTCTGTGAGGAGAGCTGAGCTCACAGAGGTGACAGCACTGCAGCCACTCTGTTTGCAAGTAGTTCCAAGTGGAAATTTGCTTTTAAAAAGGGAAGTTATTTGGGTCACAATATAACTTTCTCCTTTGCCTCAAACAATCCTTTCTAACAAGCCGATCTGTAAATGTTTTAGGAATCCTGCTGCGTTGTAGCAAGGAGCGTATTTTTAGTCCGTAGCACTGCTTCATTTATATACTTATTTGGTAGTGTATAGCAACCCTTCAGATGGAAACATTGTCCAGATGTGCTGGATAGGACAGTCAGGGCTTCTCAACGGAGATGGGGTGGGAGATTGCAGAAGTGACAATGGAGACGAAGCCCCCTGAGTTACGTGTGAGGTCCTTCAGCAGGCCAGGGTCAGTGCAGTGGGTGCCTTCATCTCCTGAAGCTCCTGCTTTCTGAACCCTGCTACCCTAAACATAAGCTCTGATCTGGGCCAGGGCCAGTTACATTAAAACTATTTGAATAATTTGGTGCTAAATCATTCCTAAATCTAAACTTTCACATTGTGCAGCTCACACAAAGCACCCAGGTGCTGGAACACATTTGGGGGCTCTTTGAAAGTTGCTTTGGTTCCTGCTGGCGTGAGAGATGGGGCTGCAGAAGGGGTTCCAAGTGTAAATTGACACTGACACAGACTGAAAACTTTCCCTTTAGAAGGACTTGTGGAAAGTATGGAGTGTGAGTAGCTCTTCAGCAAAGATGGCTTTACAAGAGTTGGTGGGTTTGGATCACCTTACACGGGGATGATTCGCTGGCTCCTATTCTGACATCAATTAAACTGGTTCCATGGATAGCAAATTCACCCTCTGCTGTTGTCCACGAGGAGGGGATGATTCTCTAGCCTTACTGACAAAGGTAGTTAAAGTAAGGGTGGGACAAGGGATTTCTCTCTGTTCCTTAGCAGGAGCGAGAACATGTAGTCCAGATCTCCGTAGCTGATAGTACCTTAAGTGTATGTTCAGTGAGCGCAGCAGATACAGAGCCAGGCAGGTTCTGAGCATTTCACAAGTCACCCACCAAGAAACCAGCCAGTATGTACATGGGTTATCTGCTCCAAAGGCAATGGGGGCATTAGAAAAGAGTCACAGGACTGAGGATGTCACTGATGAGACAGTATTGGTCCCACAGGATATTGTTTTGGTAATCCACTGTGACATTGCTCAGAGCAAGGTAGAATTCATGGCTGTTCGGGTAGAATAAGGCTCTATAAATGTAGCTATGGCATGAGTGCACCTTCCACAGAAAGCTGTGGAGCTTTTCCATCCTGCTAGGTTACAGTCCAGCGAGCTCAGGTGGCCTTTCAGGGGAGTTCTGCTTCAGTTTCTCTGCAGACACCCGTTTTCACAATGAAAATTTTGATGCAGCAGAGCTTTTTGGGGAAGATGTATGTAACTAGGAAAGGATAAATAATCACAATGACATCCTCTGATAGATATGTCCGTAGGGCCAAACAGCCTGATGATATGTGTAAAGTTGAGGTGTAGAGAGACAGCTGACATCACCCTTTGTTCTGAGTGCAGAACAAATGTTTCCTTGCCTGCCTTTCAAGCCCTCGCCTGTCTTCTGCCTTTCTCAGAGACAGCATCTCCTATATAAGCAGGTGCTTAATCTCACAGACAGACATTTCAACAGTCAGCTGATTGATGGATGTCAGTGCTACTCAGGGGAGAAGGAGCGCTTTGGGTTTATGGCCTTTCCAGTAAGACAGTTTTGAAAATCTAGTGCTTCAAGTATGAAGACAATCTTCCCTCATCCTCAGTAATTTGTAACAGTAGTTAATACCCTCAGCCATATTTGGTTTTGGTTTGGACCTCAGACTTCAGCTTTCATCTGTTGGATCTTGCAACATGTTTGTTTTTAGGGGGAGAGCAGCACTGGGAATTTGGTTTCTGTTCACTGGACCAAGCTCGTGCTGGGAATTTGGTACAGCCCACAAGAGCCAGCGAGGCTCTTTGGGAAAGTGCAGTCAGAGCAGCGACTCTTGGCACAATTACCTTCGCCATTAATTTGAAATAGTCAATCATCTGAAGCATGGCTTTTAAACCTGTTCACAAATAATTAACTGCAGCGCAGGCTCTTGGCCCAGCAAGGATGGCTTCTAAGCCTGAGTCTGCCCTGTGTGAGAAACTGAATGTTCTGAACTTCAAAGAGGAGCAATAAATCTATTTATAAACCCAGACACCTCTACAGGAGATCCGTTCCTGTGTTTTCACTTACGTAATCCCACAAGCCATCAGTCATAGGTAATTCAAGACAATAAACTTCAGAAATCACTCAGTGTCAGTGTTGCTCTGGGCTGTTGGGCAGCTCTGTGTAATGCACATTGGCAGTGCAGACCTTCCAGCCAGCACACGAGCAGCAGGCAGCAGCCTGGGACTGTCAGTCCTGTTTCACACACACCCTGCTACCTGGGTCTCCCTGGGAGGGGTGGGGTCTGGCTGGACAGGGCACTAGAGGCTGGCCTGAGCACTGCTCACACACACTGACCCCTCCAAGGGACAGCCCCACACAGCCCTGGGCACAGCCCCTCTGGAAACCCACCCTGTGCCCCGCTGGTGCCTCCCACGTGTTGGTACTGCTGGATGGCCCCATGGGAGAGGACAGAGGGAAAGCCTGACAGGGCCATTTTTAAATGATCTGATGCAGGAATTAGCAGGCAAAATAGTTTGCTTGTTCTGCGGATCAGATGATGGAAGCCAGTGGAGAACCCACAACTCCAGCTGCTGAGTTTTGGGAAGATGCTGCCAACAGCTGCATTTGTGAGCAGGGCAGGGTCAGAGGGAGCAGGAGCAACTGCAAGTGACTGTGTGGAGCAAGGGTCAGGTACCCAAGGGCTTGATGGGCAGATTTAAGGAAAGGTCATCCAGGCTTTTCTTAAAAATTCTCAGTCATGGAGATCCTCTCATCTCCCCAAGGCACTTTCATCCAAGGCTTGTATTTCATTATCACAAGAAACTTGGTCAAAGTTAAATATGTTGCTGAACAACAGTTCAGCACTGTTGTTTCTAGTGCTGTCATTCTGCTGGCTTATCCACAGTGATCCTCTGCAGTCCTTAAGGTTTTTCTGCAGTACTTCTGCCCAGCCTCATTTTTACTCATCTTTTCCAGCTCTGGCYGTGGTTGAAATGCATTCTGAAGATTTTGGACAGCTTCTCCCTTTTATCAAAAYTGCAGTCTCATCCAATCTAGCCACTCCAAGGTGGTTGAAATCTGTCCAGTTTAGCATCTTCCAGAAATCTTACAAGTGTGCTCTCTATTCCTCATCCAGATCATGAAGCAGTTTAATGGCCTTGAKCTCGGGATGGAGCCACGTGGAATCRTTTTTTGCAATGACAGTGAGCTGGTCTTCCCAAGCAGGGGATTGTGCCAGCTGTGCTCAGGTCACGTTTGCCTGTTGCTGTGCTGAGACCATCTCGTGGGTGTTCACAGAGCATCAGCCCCTCCCTGGGCTGGGCTGGGYCAGCTTTCAGACCCTTCCWTCCAACAAAGCTGGTCCAGGTGCCTGGCAGCAGCACCAAGCTGGCTTTGGGGAACATCCCACCTCCTCTTCTGTGTCAGTTTGGAGCTGATGGGAATGAGAAAGGCTGGAAATGCCTGTGCAGTGGGCAYTGAGCCATTCCTGCTACTGCCATCATTCCTGTGAGATCTAACCCTTTGCACAGGCTTTCTGCAGCAGTTCAGTACCTYCAACCCAAAAAGGGAAAGAATCAGATGCTGACTTCAAACTCACCTCTAACTCCTGGTCTAATTCACAGGCCCAGGGCAGGATTTGGGTATTTTTGGTGAGTGTCTGAGTGTGGGATGTGTATCCCCTGTGTGCCTGCTGGCCAGAGAGGCTCATAGTGAGCACRATTCCTCCCAGCTCTCTTGGCTCTGGTGGGCTCAGAAGACACAGCCCCCCTTGCCATGGGGCAGCAGAGCTGTGGCTTAATTTTGGCACACTTTGTTGCCAGGGAGCTGTGTCAGCACTGGGGGAGGCAGGATCTCAGCTGGCCAGAACGGATTGATCTAGTTCCATGCTCCCCAGTGCCACCCACAAAGCACAGCTCCCTCCCTTGCATGGGCAGCCCTTGGGATTGCTGTTCTCTTGTCTTGTGCAATGCCCAGGAACCTAATGATAGCCCTCTGTGCTGGCTGCTGCGGGCAGTCAGGGAAACTCCTGCCTTTCCAAGAGRTTTTCCTGGCCCTGGCCACAGTCCCAGCCCACCTCACCCACTTGTGGCTTTGGAGCACTGTTTCTCACATAGCTGGAGTCCCGTCAACTGCAGCGTGAGAGCTGAGGAGCTGCGTTTCCAGCTTGCTGTGTCACAGGGAGCCCATCTGTTTGCTGCCTCCAGGCTCTTTGCCCTCAGCCTCCCCTCATACCCCACTGGTCCTGAGCCTGTTGGTGGGAGCCAAGAGCACATCCAAAGGCAGAGAGGAAGGGTGACCTGCAGGGATGGCCTCCAAAGCGTTCCAGCTGGGGACATGGCACCTCAAGTCACAGCAGGGCTTTTTCAGCAGCGCAGCATCCAGGAGGGACGAGGTGCTTGTCCGGGGTGCTGGGTCATTGGCACAGCATTTGCACAGCTGCTCCTGCCTTCGGTCTCTCGGTGGCACATACAGAGCTTTTTCCACTCCATTTCTTGCAGGTGGGAGCTTTGATTTCCCTTGCAGGCTCTCAGCSCCCTTAGCAAGGGTTTGCTCCTGCTTTTCATTACTATACCAGACATAGCTGATCTAATGGCTTCTACAGGTGGCGTGGGGTACAAGAGGGTCCGGCCACGGTTGTCAGCTGTCATCCAGAGTCAGAGTTAATCCAGGAAAACAGTAAAAATTAGTAATGTATATTGCATTCCTGCAGTCCATACGCTTTCCATTAGGTGATCTTCCATCCTCCTTAGCACAGAAAGGAAACCCTGCCAATGGCAGTCTTCTGACTCTGAAAGGATTGGTCGTGCCTGGAAATCCGATCTCAGCTCTTGCATTCCTGGGCACACTGTCTGTGYAGGGAGTAGTCTCCCACCTTTAAATCCAGGCAGCAGATGCTAGCCATGTGCACAGCCTGTAAGCCCAGGAGCTCCTGTGGCAGCAGATGTGCCGGACCTGGGGCCACACCAGGGCTCCCAGTGCTGATCTGGGTCTCCCTGTGGCCAGGGGTCTCTCAGGGGAGTGGCCTTGCCCAGTGTCACATCACTCAAGTACAACAGCCAGGTCAGGACAGGAATGAGGCACAGTTAATTCTTTCAAGAGATCACATTTTGGCTTCTTTTATTAATAAACTGGTGAAGAAATTCCTCAAGATCCTCAGTGTCAAGAGGGTTACAGAAAGTGAAACATTCAGCTTTCTTAAATAAACCTTATCTTCAATCACTCCCATATTTTATGGCTCAAGAGCAACAGTTCTGTAATAAATGTTACACAGTGCAAACTCTGTCGGTAATTATGTGCAGATGAAGAAGGGGAAATAGAAGACATTAATTTCGAGGTGTGACTGCACATGCTAAGTGAGGTCTGGGCTCTTTGAGGTGTCTCGAGCAGTCTGGGGCTCCGCTGTACAAGATGGAGCTCCATGTGTGCAGCTGCAAAAAGGGAGCTCCCCCACTGCAGCTCCTGCTCCAGACAGAAGAAGGTCCGGGAAGCTCTGATTTTAGTGTTATTGGATCACTGGCTTGCAGGGCTAACTCTGACCTTTTTTTTTTACCCTTACTTTTGCAGACAACGTGATCAATGGGCAGGACTACGAGGTGATGATGCAGATTGACTGCGAAGTGATGGACACCAGGATCCTCCACATCAAAAGTTCCTCAGTCCCTCCTTACCTCCGACAGCAGCGCAGGAATCACACCGACACCTTCTACAGCTCCTCCCCCTCCGTCCCAGAGACKCCCCACGCCCTGAGGACCATTGTCAAGTCCCTGCAGTAGCTCTTGTGACAGCGCACAGGAGAGCGAGCACCCGGCATGCAGCAGGTCCTGCCGCCAGCCCTGCAGGGCCCTGCAGCTCCTGGCACATGGACACAGCAGGGACAGTYCCCTTCAGCCCGTTCCTGTGCCTGACCCTACTCCATGGCTGCATCCTGCCCGGGGTTGTGCAGCTCAGCTGGCCCCTCGCCAGGGAAAGTCCTGGGGGCCCAATGCAGCATGGGGGGACACGGGCCATCCTTGCTACTTATGCACTGTCCAGAATTGTGGGTTGTTTTTCATTTTGGTCCCTGTTAGGCTGCCTGCGGTGGGGTGCTGAGCCCTGGGGTCCCGCCAGAGACATGGCAGTGGACACAGATCAGGCCTGTCCCTGCAGCATGCACAGGCAGCAGSAGGGAGCAGTGTGCAGCTCCCAGCTGCAGGTGCTGGGCCTGACCAGCCAACCCCACTGCTCCTCAATCCCTGCCCAAATCCCTGTCTCCCTGGGATGCAGCAGTGCGGAGGGGCAGCCCAGCCCCAGTGCCCAGGAGGGTGGTGGGACCCTGCACTTAGCACTGAAGCACTATGGGCAGAGCACTGAGGCACTGCYCACCCCACACTTACCTGGCTCTCCAGGACTCCCCTGCTGCCTTCCCCAGCCCATGGGCTGCACCACTGAAGGCTTGGCCCAAGGGAAGTGATCTCAGGCAGCAGATGCATTTGTAAAGTTTGGGGGATTGAGTTTGGTTTTTTTTCTTTTCTTCCTGGTTTTTGTTTTCGTGGGTTTTTTGTGAGTGCTATTTAATACTTTTCACTGCTAACAACAGCCCKTGGAGCAGCACTGGCCCTGCTGGGGCAGAGGGGCTGCTTCAATTCCATGGGACACAGCCACAGCACCTTCTCCTGAAGCCACACACAGGTCATGCACACTCAGCCCCACACACCCATCTCTGCCTCGCCAACACTGACAGCCACCCCACAGGCAGTGGGGGAACATGCCACTTGCTCCAAACACTGAGTGCAGCCAAGTGCTGCCATTCCCAAGCATCTGTGGAGCTCTGCTCACTGATCCAGGTTTGTGAGCCGAGCCCCAGGCCAGAGCTGAGCYCAGGAGCTCCAGCACACTGGTGCTCAGCTGGGATGAGCCGCCAGCAGAGCATCAGCCTTGCATAATGACTTCAGCATGTTGTTACATTATTTTTTCCCCCTTGCAGTTCGCACAGAAGATGATGGGCTTTAGTTTGCCAGCCTTTCCTTCATGGTCTGAGCACTGACTGGCTCACGTGGGGTTTTTAATTATTATTATTATTACTATTCGTGTATGTGTGTGGCTGTTAGGAAATACAGGTTGATCCTGCAGCAAGACAAACAGCTCCAGGGGCAGTGAGGAGGAGGATGAGGAGCAATACACCCCTGTGAAGTATGTGCCTTGCAACACCATGGAAAAGCTTTGTCCTTTGCCACGTCCTCGGCGCAGGCTGCGCAGGCCCCCTGTCCTGTGGATGCTCGCAGTGCTGGGAAGCAGCCGGGCTCGCCTGGSTTTGGCTGCGCTCCTTGCACCGGTTCATTTTCCTGGCCCCGGCCCCACCTGACTGTGGGCCAGCTCACACAATAGTCAAAAATAAAAACCCCAGCGGTGCCCCAGCCCGAGGCACGCGGCTCCCCCGCAGCCATGGGCAGGGGAGGCTGGCTGCTCTCGGGGGCATTTGCTGCCATGGAGCTGGGGACGGGACCGGAGGTGGCAGCTGGGCTTGGCACAGCCTGGCACCTTGGGAAGGGCTGCTGCTCGGCACTGCTGTGGCACCACATCCTCAGCTAGTTCCCCTGGGCTCTGGTGGTGGAGAGCATCTCTCATCCTGTGTAATTCTGTTCTCTGTGTCCCTAGTACTGAAGGCAATAAAATCCTTCTTTTATTTATTATTAATATTCATTATTACTGTGCTTCTTTATACTTTTTCCTTTGGCCAATTACTGCAACACGTGCCCCGTGTCTGYCAGCTCTTGGGCTGCAGTGCAGCTCTGCTCAGCCCAATGTTGGCACTGCCCATGGCACATCCACCATGTCCCTCTCCTGCTGCTGGAGMGGGGGCATCCTACATGAGCTGCTTACCCCGAGCCTGCCAAAGARGAGCCTACAAGGGTCTTACTGCAGCCTGAGTGACCCAAGGACTGCAGCTATCACAGAGACAAGCTCTTCTCAGGGCTGGACATGGCCATGTCACCCKGCCCCGGGGCCAGTCCTAAGCAACCTAAAGCCCTCTGGGGTTTAGTCCCAGCTAGGGTGGAAACTGGCTCTCCCAAAACCCACCCAAAAYAGCCCTGTGCATTTCCATGCATGCAGAGGGTGAAGCAGAGCCAAAGAAAGCCCCAAACAGCTGCGAAGGTACTGGATCCTTTATTACTGACAGCAGGTAAATACAAGATGCTGGTGGGCAGGAGGGCAAGGGCTGTGCCTCTGTGAAGGGATCCTGATGGTGCAGGAGCAGGACAGGCATGGATGGACACGAGAGGGAATGAAGGAGACAGAGTGGCACAGCGAGGGCTCCACCAGCCCCCAGGGCTCCCCAGCCCCTGCCTAAGCAGCCCAGCGCCCAGCTGGGCAGAGCCTTCACCCAGCAAATGCCAAGGGGGACTACTCTGGGTTACAAAATGAACAAACAAAAGCCATCTACACGTATTTACAGCATCCCCCTCCCGCCTGCCGCCAGCTCCCTCCAGGCGTGAGTCCGGGGCGGGCTGCAAAGAGCAGAGCCCYGGCTGGAGGGGACAGTCCTCAGCGTGAGTACCAGCACCAGGGGCTGCTGGAGCTGTGCTCGCAGCCCCATTGTACAGCAGGATCTCCAAAGGGCCTGCTGGCTGTCGGCTGGGAAGATGGTCCTGAGAGACGGGACATTCCCATGGGACATGCAGGTCCTCCACCAGGACAGGCAGGCAGCAGCATCCCGCTGGGACCTGGTGTGTGCAGCTTTGCACTGCTTCGGCGTGTCTTGCTGATCATCTTTAGCTGAAAACATCGTCGGGAGGACCACGTCTGAGCCACCTCCTCCTTCCTGGACAGGAGAGCTGGGGCTGCCCTTCCAAAGCAGAACCTCCTTCCCCTGGGAAGGAAAATCAGAAGCAAGGATACAGCAAAGACAAAGGGGGTGGTTCTGGCCTGGGGATCGATCTACAATCCACCATAAAAAAAACCAGCTTGAAACAAAACCCATCATTTACTCTTCAATTTGTACAAAATAACAATAATAACAATAAAAATAATAATAAAAGGTGCTGGTGGCCCCTGGCTCGCAGTGCCCCACTGTGGTGGGGGGTCTCAGTAGGCAAAGATGACGTGGTAGGTGACTTGGTGGCCATTGTCCCAGGCGTAGAGCAGGCGGTCCTTGGGGTTATAGTCTATCTGCGTGGTGTAGGCATACTCGTTCTCAAAGAGCAGCCTGGGGATGATCTGCGTGTTGGTGTGCGTGTCGAAGGCGTAAGAGATGTTGGCRTTCCTCTTGTTGTAGCTGTCGACCGCGTACAGGACCCCACAGATGACAAAGCAGTTCCCGTAGAAGTTTTTCCGCAGCCCCGTCCGCCACGTGGTCTCCTTTTGGGTGCTGAGGTCGGCTGCGTTGAGCTTGCTCAGCACGATCACCTCCTGGTTGAAGCCCTCGTAGCTGATGGCCGGGTAGATGACCCACAGGCCGTTCTCATCCACAGCAAAGTCCACATCCGAGTGGCCTCGCCACCGCCACGGGGTGGACTCCTCGTAGGCCACATCGTGCAGCATGGCCCAGGCGGCCACGTAACGCTGCTTCAGGTCGTACTTGATGATGTTGCGCGTGAAGGCCCGGTTGTAGTAGAAGGAACCATTGTAGACAACGTGCCCCGTCCCGATCCAGCTGTAGGGCAGCTTGTAGGAGTTGCTCCAGCGACCTGCAGGGCACAGACATCCAACGGATGAGACCCTCCCTTTGCTGTGGGTTGGTGGCCATGCCATCAGCACCCTCTGCCCCCAGCTCTGCCTACACTCCCTCCCCACGCACCAGCCACACCCTGACCTGGGCCGTGTCTGAGCCCCACATGCCATCCCCAGGAGGGGAGGGTCCCCAGGCAGATCACCTCCCCCACAATGCAGCATCCCTGGGAAAGAGGATGCTATCCCTGGGATATGCATCCCAGGATGCATATCCTGGGATGAGGATCAGCTGAATGGTGGCATTAGAGATGGTRCAAACCCACCTTGCTTGAAATTGTCGAGGTTCCTGAACTCCACCAGCGTGTTCCCATAGTAGTGGTTGGTGACATAAATGCGCTCCTCCCGCGCCAGGGGGTCTTTCATCCAGGCTCCCTCACTGCGCCCGTAGGTGTTCTGGGTGGTGGGCCCCGAGATGGTGGACAGAGTGTCCTTGCAGCGCCCTGCATGGACAGAGGAAGGCTTGTGGGGCCAGGGGCAGGGTAGSCACACCGTCCCTAGAGGCATCACCCCTTTCCAGCCCTTGCCCACCCAGCAGGTGCCCCTTGCCGCCTTGGCCCTGGTGCAGCTTTGTGAGGCCCAGCAGCACTAGTCACACCCCGCAAATGTCTCCCCACAGCCTCTGCCATGTCCCTGCTCCAGCTGAGGCTGCCACCTGTCTCGGGTCCTGTCTCTTCTTGCCCAACCCAGCCCCTAACGTTGGGAGGAAACTACAGTTTACTCAGGTTCTAGAATTAATAAGTAAACGTGGCACCCCAGTCAAGTGCTGTCCAGCCACCATCTCCATGACACTTCCCACCCGTGACCAACTCCAGGTGCACTGTGCTCGGCAGGACACGCTGTGGGCACAAGTCAGCCCCACACACAGCTGGACRGGTGCAGGGCCGGCAGGACTCACCGATGATGTTCCTGATGTCCTCCTCCTCCAGGCCCTCCTTTGGGGTGGCAGGGATGGCCGGGCTGACCGGCGTCGCGGGGGTGTTCASCTGTCCCCAGTCTCCCGGGCTGCTCTCCATGTGGCTCCAGTCCCCTGCAGGGGTGGCCGTGGGCAGGCTCTCCGTGGCTGTGGCCACCACCGTGCTGGCCAAGGCTGCCGGCAGCTGCGGCGTCCCCTGCTCCGCCAGCCCGGCCGGGGCAGTCACRGGCTCCGGGGCGGGGGTCAGCCGGCTCACGGCCGTGGGGTCCGGCRTGGCAGGGGACAGCGGCACCGTGGCCGTCACGGCTGTGCCGGTGGCTGGCGGGGTGGCGGGAGCGCTGCCGGGGGTGGGCGGCCATCCCAGCGGGGACGGCTTCCTCACGGCCTCGCCCGCCCGGCTGCTGGGCCGCAGGAGCTGGTCCTCGATCAGCAGGTCCACCGTGTTGTCCCCGCTGAACAGCTCGTCCGCTGCCAAACACGGGCACGGGTGTCAGCCCCGGGCCAGGGGAGCAGATCCCCGCAGCCCGTCCGGCCGGCTCCCTGCCACCCCGCAGGCTGAACGGTTAAAGCCACCCGCCTTGCCTCCCGTTTCCCCTCAGGGAAGGGCAAAGCTGGAGAGGCCGATGGCTCCCGTGTGAGGAGGTGAGTGAGGCCCCTCGCAGCCACATCCACTGCCACAGGCGATAAAGAGCACAGGGAGCGATTCCRCCCTGCCAGCTCCCAGAGACTGGGCAGCATGGAGACCCAGCTGCATTCCCAACCAGATCCCATTCACCCATCCCGGGATGCCAGAGCAGGTGCCTCAGCCAGGGCACAGGGATCATTGGGGATCATTGGGGATCACTGGGGATCCCCAGCCAGCACGGGCACCCTTGGCTCCTTCTCACCTCCAGCAGCTCCCAAACCCCACAGGGCAGGGCTGGGTGGCCTCGCTGCTGAGCCAGTTTGCACAGAGGGGACATTTGTCCTTCTGCCCKTGCTGCCCACTCTGYTGGGCYCTGCTCTCACCACAGCCAGGGCCATGAGCTCTGAGCTGCCCTCCACCAAATACACCACAAACCTCCCAGGATGCCATGGGGCAGGCAGATTTGAAACACAACCATATTTAATAAACCTCCATGTACTTCTGGAAAGGTGTTGATGCTGTTCTGAACCAAAGCAGTGACCTAYTTCCTCAGCTACCAGGGATTTTCCATGGAATAACAATGCTGCACTGCTCCACCACGCTGAGGTACCCATTGTCTCACCTCCCCCTGCTGCTCCCACACAYTTCCCCCACACATTCCCAAGGGATGAGGCGCTGGTTTTGCTGCGGGATGCAGCCGGCCATCCCACCAGCCGTGGCCGCATACCCAACTCACGTTGCTCCTCGATGTCGTTCTCCGACTCRGAGGACTGGGCTTTGTAGTAGGTGACCCCTCGGACAATGGTGGGCTTGGAAGGAGGCCGGCTCCTCACCCGCAGCTTCCTCTGCAAGAGCTSCTCAGGCTTCTTGTCCTCCAGAGAGAGATGCAGCTCCGGGAGGGATTCCACGGAGTTGATCTGCTGGGAGATGGTTTCATCTTTCAGGAATCTTTCTTCATATTTTCCCTGGAAGAGACACAGGAGGCTGTTAGCAGACGGGCCAGAAAKGCCACATTTTGGCGACAGGGCAGCTCAGGCTGCACAGTCCCACGCTGGGTAGGAGGCTCTGAGTTCCCTCAGTCCCTTCTGCCATGGGAAACGCTCCAGGGGACAGCAGGGTGCCAGACCAGCACTGCCCCTGCATATCTTTGGTGTCTCCCTGCAATTCCAGGACTCGGGGATCCGTAAGGCACACGCTGTGGGATGCAGGGCAGGCAGGGCAGGCAGGAGGGCTAGGTCCCACTCCCTGGYATGCCAGGAGCCGGTTCCAGCAGCTGCTCTGAACAGTGTGCAATGTGCACTGAGCTTTCACAGGGCAGAGAGGCCGAAGGCACCTTCCCAGCAGGAGCGGGAGCCTCCCGAGGCAGGGACCAGGAACCCCCCCGGGGCAGGGACCAGCTGCTGCAGCTCAGGTCTGAAGGATTTCATCTCATTAAAGGGAATCGGAAAGCCAGCCCGAGGGTTGAAGCTGTGCCCATTTGGCTGAGAAGATGGGCCCTGCTGCAATTAGCASTGAGAAAAGGGGAATATTGGGAAATGAGGTCACTCGGGGTAATAAAAGCCCCACGCTCCGCTCCCCTGCCTGGCCAGGGCTGGCTCCTGTCCAGCAGGCAGCAGCTGCTCAGCTTATGGTGTGGGGAGCAGGGGAGTGGGGCTGGGAGCATGGCCGGACCCCTCWGCCTGGGCACGGCCCTCCCTGGGGCAGAGTGTGTGGCACAGCACAGTTGGTGCCATTTCCCCACCTGCGGTCCCCACACTGGACTCCGAGCGCAGGGGTGGGAGCAAGTGCACGCTGTTGCTTTCCTCAGGAGCTGAGCAGCCCTTGTTTGAACTGGAAATGGTCACCAACTGTTTTCTCCAGCAGACACCTCCTACTGCCYCACAGAGGGACACCAGGGTGAGGGCAGGATGCCCCACAAGCCACCCAGCAGGGATCAGAAGGGCACAGGCCATCCTAGATAGCACCACTGAGGCAGCCAGAACTTCAGGACACCCTGGACAGAAGGRTGTTCCCAAAACACCCTTCTGACCCCTCTCTGAGGCTGCACAGAAACTGCTGCCCAGGCAGAGGGTGTCCCCATGCTGGGTGYCACAGCCWGGAGGATGCYCAAACCTCTGCCCAGAGCCKGCCAKGGGTCATTGCCAGGCAGGGAGRSAGGGARGGAGGGAAAGCAGGCGGCAGGCTGTCCCTCCACCGAGCCCCAAGCCCTGCTAATCAAAGGCTCTGAGTTTCCCACCGCTTCCCAGCCGGCCCCRCAATGACATCACGCTTTCCGAGCAGCTCAGCCACCGCTGACCTCGAAAACCGACAGCCCCGTGGGAAGGGGGGAGGCCGAGGGAGCAACCTCCCTCTGCTTCCACCTACATCCTATCCCAGCGGCAGCCAGGCTGTGCTGACACAGACTGCAGTCCGAGGAGCACAAACAGAACCAGCAGAGGAGAAAATCACACCGGGCTGGTGGCCACATGCAGGAGACCCCCCAGAGCTGGCTTGAGCAGCAGCAGTGACACTGAGCTGTGCTCGGGTACCTCTGAGTGAGTGTAGGCAGCCTCAGCGTCCCGCTGCAGAGAGCTCTCGATGTCAGCCAGGCTGTTGGTGAGGAGCCTGGAGCAGTTCTCCCTGCCCGGGGGATCCTGCAGACCCTCCTCCCCGCTGGCTCCTGCCCGCTGCCCTTCCTGCGTGAAGTTCCTGGACATGCCCTAAAGAAAACAAGAGAGGAGACTTTATCCCACTTAATGACAAGGGATGTTCTGTGGCCCCCAAACCACAGCCCCAGAGCTCTGTGCTGCCATCCTGGGCTCACAGCTGGGAATTCTCCATGGGGCTGGGCCCTTTGACTGCCAAGAAGTTGCCCCTGACCCCAGTGGGATCCAGGAGCCCCATCCGTGGTGTGCACATCCCAGATTCAGTCTTTGCCACAGGTTCCCATGGAGCAGGAGAGTGGTCTTGAGGTTCCTCAATCCCATTTTCAGCCGCTCTTGCCAGCTCATAGAAGGAATAATAAAAGACAAGCTGAAACACCTTAAATCACCCTCATGTCCTTGGCCTGTGGCAGCAAATTCATCTTGCATTTATTAATCCCACTTTCGTGGCCTTGCCACACAGGGCCTGCGCTCAGGGACTGCTCTCCCCGTCACCCTCTGCCCTCACAGAAGAGAATGAGAATCTGGGGACAGGACAAGAGCCAGTGACCCTCAGAGAGCTGTCCTGTGACCAGGAGGGAGCTGGTGCTGGCTGCAGCTCACCCAGCAGACAAAACCCTTTGCTTCTCAGTCCCCCAGCCACAGGCACACTCTGTACCCAAAGGATTGTTCCAGGCTCCTGACTCCTTGGGCTTTTAGTCCTCAAACAGCAACTGCCTCRAATAGGTGGCACATCAATCAAAGCACTTCAGCACAGGCACTGGGGGTGGTTACCCTGATCCTTCATTTTCAATCTGTCCTGCCATTAATTTCTCCTAAAACCCACCATGAYCTCCATCTGTGACCTCCAAATCACCAGCTGATGTGACAGCTGTGAGCCAAAGACAAAGCAGAGGAGCTRCCTCAGTAGAGAAGGCACTCCATCGACCAGGATTTGTCTTGGTCCCTTCCCTCTACCATCACCATTGGTCTGAAATACCTCGTTATATTGGAAAGAACTCGCAAAACCTTCTAATCTCTGCAAAAACAGAGGGGTTAAACCCCATCCCCCTGCACAGGCACCTGAATTCCCAGTATTTCCCCAGGAATCATGAGTCACAGATGTACCAGGACATTTTGAGGCCAAATCCAGTGACGCAGGGGCTCTTCAGCGAGCGTTTTGCCGCAGTAAGCAGAGGAACAGGAGACGTCATGATGCTCTCCCAGGAGCAGTGCAGGAGCAGCTTTCAACACCATCCTCGTTTGGAGGGGATGACTGATTCCAACAGCCTTGTGCCCTTATCACTTCTCCTGTGTAATCTTTGGCTTATGACCCGCTTAGGGATAACATTTGCCTGCCCTWGAGCAGAGAGGCACCACCAAAGCCTGGCCTGTGATGCTGCTGGAGGCTGCTCAGCTGCTGTGGCGGGGAGCAGCTGCCAAAAGCGCACCCGCCTGGGAGGGCGATGCTTTGAAGCTGTGCCAGGCTCCAGTTCAGCATCTCAGCTGTCCGTTGTGTCAGACCCCACGGCTCATGCAGGGTGTGATCCTCCTCCACATCCTCTCTACAGGAATTTCCGTGCTAAGCCAGCAGCAGGAGGCATTTCACACCTGCTGCCTGCATCAGCTCGGCTCTGCCCCAGAGCACTGGGCCATCTTCTAACCCAGGCCTCTCCTGTCCTTTTCATCCCCTCCCAGTGCCTGCAGGCAGCTTCAGCTGCTGTACACAGTCCTGCAGCCCCATTTCAGGGAAATTAGAGACCTCAGCTTGTGAATTCCCTGCTCCTACACCTTTACAACTCCATCTCTGGTCAAAGTCCTTCAGCCAGACCAAGCTTTCTGCCTGTCCTCCGCCTTGAGATGGGCTGTGAGTGCAGTGACCAGGCTGCAAGTGTCACCCTATGTGCCCAACACGCCACCAGCACTGCTGGCTCTGAACCCCCTGCAGAAACTGGCTGGTAGGCAGGGCCACTCTGGTACGGAAGCAGAGTGCAGTGACAACCCYACCTGAAATAATCCCTTGGCAAACCCAAATCATGCCTGGAGAGCATGCTAAACCACAGGAAGAGGGTGGGATTGCAAAGGGGAACATTGCTGGTTTGTTATTCTCAGACCTCAAAACCCCCTTTGGGTCAATTCCTATGCTTGGAAAACCAGAGYCCCCCAGGCAAGCGTGCTCCCCTCAGCTGTCTCCTTCCTGACCCCGGGATGGAGCACGCCGTGCCTTCCCGAAACACTTTGCAAGTGGAATCTTGGCTGGATAAATCATCGCCTCTCAGCTCCTGGCTGGAGACGAGCAGGACTGCTCCACTCCGACAAGAATGTGGAATTACCGTCCCAGATACGGACCACGAGAGAAAACTCCAGTATTTAATCTGGCAACCTGTTGCTACACAGCTGAGCACAGCTTAAACTGCAAACCCTACACGGTGCTAGCCAAAGAAATATTAAACTGTATGGAAGTGAAAATTATTTCACTGGAAGTCTACTCTAAAATAAAATGGAAGGTTGAGGGTTCTGCTCTTTTTTAATGCAGGCCAAGACATAACTTGGTCCTTCAGGAATCTRAGCTCCTTGGCTCCCCACAGTCCTGTTGAGTGTACCCCTGCACCAGTCCTGAACCTCTCACCCCCACATCCAACAGCACAAAAGCTCCTGGCTGAAAGCAACCATCACACCAGCACACAAGTAAAACTGAGAAGAGGAAAAACTTAACAGCAGGGTGTTCTGACCCCAAGGAGGTGCTGCTCCTGGTGAGACCACAGCTGGGATCCTGCTCTCAGTTTGGGCCCTGAGGGACTGGGGGAGCTGGAGAGGGTCAGGCAAGGTTGATGGGGTGGGGATGCATTGGGCTCTGCCTGTGGTCCAGTCTAGTTCAGACATCCTRCTCTGGTTTCGTTTCAGCCAGATAGTTAAATAAGATTTCTTCYCAAAGCAACATGACTCTGAATGCAGCAAAGGTGCCAGGAAATTTATTGGAGGCCGGTCCCACTGATGGGAATGACACTGAAGGAGAGCAGGACTCACCTCCTCGAGCTTCTCCACCCGACCCACCAGCTTGGTMGTGACYGAGTGCAGCTTCAGAAGGTCCAAGCCATAAAAGGCACTTTCCAGCATCTCAACGATGGAGGAGAGCTGCAAGGCAAGRGCAGAACACAGTCAGYAGCAGCACTTGCTGCAACRTACCCCGTGYCRTTTCCTAGCCGAAAAGTCAAGKGCGATGCATCCATGTGAGTGCAAGAATTTTGATTAAAAAACAAGTTTTCCCTCACACAGCCCTGCTACATTACTGCCCTGGTCAGAGCACGGCTTGAAGAACAACACACAGCACCTCCACAGAGCCTCGGGGCATCAGGAGCACATTTTGGGTGCTGGGGATTAGTAGCAGAGCAAGAAGGAGCGCTGCTCTCTTTGCCAGCTCTAGGCAGGCTCTCCCAAAGAGAGCCCAAAGGCTTAACTACTCCACCAGTGATGTGACTGCCAGCAAAAGAGGCAACAAGAAAAAGGCAGCTYAAATAAAAACGAGTTTGAGATCAGACTCTGAGTTCGTGCCATCCTGTGCTTTTTTTCCTGGAATAAGAAGAAACTTGTTAAATTTTTTTTAAATACTTCCAAATTGCAAGAGTGAAGAAACAGAAATTTGGTGCCAGCCTGGCAGCAGTTCCCTTCCTGGAGGACAACTTTATCAGAGGGATGCTGCCCTCTTCTGCAGCCACCCATTTCAGAGACACCCTGTACTTAAGTCACCCCTGTGCCCGTGCCCTGCCCAGCATTAGCCCTTGCTCACCAGTCCCTGGGATCTGGACAGCAATGCCCTCATTCTGCATTTTGTTCAGCTCCTGGTGCTTCTCCACAGAGCACCAGCACTGGGCATGGCAAGGCTGGTGGGAAGGGCTCCTGGGCCACCTCTCTCTGGTCCCATGTGTCCCCACATGTTCAGCATAGTGCTGCAGACCTTACAGCCCTGAAGGCTGAGCAGGATTGTCAATGGACAGGAWTTACTACAGGGCAGTGACATTTTCTCCCAGCAGCTACAAACTGGTCAACAGAGCTTCATAAACATGGGAGAATCACAAGCAGCGCTGCTGGCAGCACTTGGAGTTTCCACCCCGGCCTGTGCAGTCTCCCTGTGGAGCTGACAGCAAAGGAAAGATTTTYTGGGCCAGATAAAATGGCAGCATTAAGAGACAAGAGCTGTTTTATGGCTATGCATCCAGTTTCCACTGCGAGCTGGATGGAGACGACCGAYACAATGCGCACAGCCTGCCAGACAGCCACTGGAGACAAGCGCCTTCCCTCCAGGCTGGAGGATTTCCATCAATGCACAAAGGTTGCAGACTGCATTAACCTCCTTCCAAATGATCCTGAGCGCAGCCTTCTCGCACTGACTCTGCACTGAGACCCCCATAATGCACACTGTGCCCACCAGCAGCATTCTGCCTTTTCACAAAAATAGATCTGAGATTGGGCTTCTCCCTGCCAACACCACGCTGACCTTCCCCTAAAGACCACACTGATGCTCCCACCAACTCCCTGCTTCCTTCCCCTCACCCGCTGCAGACCTTGTCACGGTCTGACAATCCATGAATTCCCAATGGACCTTACTAAAGGCACAGATGGGAGTGAAACCTTCAGCTGGGAAGCCCAGTGCAGCCATTCCATTGAGCTGCGTTGCCCAGGGCTATGTTCCTGCTGCCTGGAGATTTATCTCTCTTTCTCACCATTCCCTCAGGGACTCATCCTCCAGCCCACCCATCTTAAGGGAGGGAGCTTCCCACGGCTCTCCCACACTTGGAGCACCCCAGGCTTTTGTGTCAGAGCATAAGAAAGCCTGGTAAAACACAATATACAAATGACCTTGTGCCCTTCGTGCTGCTGGATTGGGCAAGAGCGATGCCCATGGGACTAGCAAAGAGAATAAAGGATTTTGGGGCTGCTCAGAGTTATGGGGTGGCCTCATCYGGCCCCTCACTGATGACTTGTGGGAGCTGCTCCTCATGAGCRGCATAAGAATTGGAGCTGTGACCCCTCTTATTTCCCAGCTTCTCCTACAAGTAGGGGCTGCTCCCAGTGATCCTGGAGGGAAAGCAATCCTGCTCCCCAGCTCCTGGGATGGACCTCGGCAGCACAGCAAACCCCTGCCTGKGTGTGTTTGGACCGACCTTGTGAAATCGCCTGGCCGCGAGCACTTGCGAAATGAGTAGGGGAGCCGGGGCCAGTTCCTAGAGGACAGGCTTTCACACCACAGCTGGCTGTGAGCAGCTCCCCAGTGGGAAGAGCAGCCGGAGCCAAGGGCGCCGCCAGGCACGCCGCTCTGCTCCTCCTGGAGGCTGCCCGGCTCTGCAGAGGACAGCGAGAGAGCTGGGAGCTGCCGGTGCAGGAGCTCTGCCTGCCTCAGGGGGTGGCTCTGTCACCTCGGGGGTGTCCCCTCCCTGAACCACAGAGAGCTCACAACTCTCAYCTAAGGCCACGTGGGACCTCCTGGCTTCTCCCCCAGACGAGGGACCACCAAACAGCCCCAGACTGGGACTCCTCCTCCCCRGAATGATGGATTGTCTGTCTGTGCCTGTTTATCTTCCCTAGCTGCAGGGGCACTTGGACAAGAAGCTGCTAAMTGTCTGCAGTCGCACAAGATGAAACACATCCTCAAGCTCCAAATTAATTAGWACGAGCCCATCGTGGTGTCCTCGATGGCAGCTGCCCCGCAGTGCCTTGCACACCACCTGCCTTCCCACCTGAGGGGAATCATGGGGCACCAGTGCCACCAGCACTCAATCTGCTCCAGGGGCTCCCTAGGACTGGACCAAGGTAGTGGCACTTTCTGCTGCCCTACGCTGGTAGCAAACCCAGCAGGGTCTGCTGCCAGCTGCTCCACCAGCAAAAGGAAGCATCCAGTAAAAGCCAGGAGTACTTAGAACAAACAATGTCACTTTTGGAAAAGAGGTATATATTACTAGAGAGATAAAATACTTAATAATAGAGAGGTGTCAGCATTTTAAAACAACAAATCCATCCTTGCCATCRGCCAGCTGTGCATCACATCCTCACACTGACGCATCAGCGGCTTTTGGCCCATGRAAGCCAAAACAGCTTTTTTGCGTGGGTTCTTGGGAGTCCCTCTCTGCAACAGAAAAAAGCCCTGGCAGCTGCTGAGTGGAGCAGAGCCATCCTCCAGRGACATTCGGAGCTGGACAAAGGGCAGGGAGCAGCCCAGTCCCTACTGGGCTCTCAGCACAGAGAGCCACGGTGGACCCCAGGCAGCACGGGATGAATCGAGTGAATCATCCACTGCAGCTGCTCAGCTCAATCCCTTAAGCTGAGCTTGATTTTTATATCAAACATGCAGATATAAATGTAACCAGGAGATGGTTTAGAAAATAGGTTTGGGAAATAGGGTTTTTTTAGAAAAAGGTCTGAAATAAAAGGCTTCAGAAGACGTTCCCCTCCCCAAAGAGCCAGGAGCTCAAGCTGCTCTCCTACCTTCAGGTCACTGCTGTCTGCCTCCCGCAGCTTCTTCAGCCTGAAGTCGCCCTCGCAAGGGTTGAGGGCCGAGGGGGGGGCCACGCACGCACACTTGCAGCTGGGTCCTGACGTGATGGTTTCCACYGTGTAAAAATCCTCAGCTCTGAAAGCGCCTTCGTTAATCCTTTGGCAGGCGCCACGGCCCAGGGGTCTGACCAGGCATTTGCACCGGCAGTCGGAGCCTTCGGACACCGCCTTCACCTTGTCGTAGTCACCTAACAGCTGAGCACAGGTCGCCAGCGGTTAGCAAACCTCCCCTCCTCTGCCTGCACAGCAAGAGACAAGCACTGCCTGCGCCTCAAGGTCCAAACAAGGACACTGGATACCCTGAACCKCAAGGAAACTGGCCAGCTCTTCCAAAATCTGCCAGCCAAGGAGTTTCGAGAGAGCACGGAGCTGATGGCTACTACAAGGGGAATAAAAACTGGCTTCTTCCAACAGGGTATTTTTATTCCACTGTGTGCAGAACGCTGCTTTGAATTTTAAATATGAGAATTTTAAATACAAACCCCRTCATGCTTTCTTTGAATGCTCTGTGTGCAAAAGACCCAATAAGTCACCTGCTATCCAGAGCAAGACTGTTTTACACAGGCCAACAGGGTAAGGGCACATTGGAAGTGTGACTGAAAGCCACCCTATAAGCAGCGTAACCTGGTGGTGAAGCAGTATTTCTGATTAGCCCTATACAATGCCAGGAATTTCCTTTACAGAGATCTGCAGACAGCGCTTCTGAAAGCCCAAGCACAAAAATAACTTTGGCGGTACATTTCCAACAGTCTGTGCGTTAGCCATTTCCGAGGGCAGATAATAACACACAGACCGATCAGCCAAATCTAACAGAAACCGCCACCGCATCCCACTGGCAGGGAAAGAGCCCGGATCCCTCCCCTCGGCACACAAAGAGGCTCCACCAATTCCCCTCCCAAGGAGTTCCCCTTTTTCTCAGTTCCCCCGGAAAACTGATGGGATGGAGTCTGTGAGCTGCTCCCCGATGGGCTTCGGTGATTTCACTGCACCGCGGATGATAAACTTCCTTCAGTGCCCAGCTGCGGTGCTGGGTGAGTGCACAGCATCCCTCAGCCCCASCGAGAGCGTGCACCCAAAATCTCCCAGGATGTGCAGAGCATCACCCAGCACTGCCCAGAGTGCACACCCGGCGTCACTCGGAGYGTGCCCAGCACCGTGGAGCACGTACATCCTGCATCACCCGCACCCCGCAGGGTGCGCACAGCACCCCCGGCAGTGCCCACCCCACGGCGCGGGTGCAGCACCCCGAGGTGCCCGCAGCCCCGCAGCCCCCGCGGTACCTGGGAGAGGATGTTCTCCTGGTTGTCCGCCTCGTCCTGCAGCGGCTCGGCCGAGGGCGCGGCCGTGCCGGCGGGGGTGGTCCCTGCCCGGCAGCCGGCGCCCAGCGCGGCCAGGCAGAGCAGCAGCGGCAGCGGCCGAGCCATGGGCGGGCGGCGGAGGGGCCGGGGCCGGGGCCGGCGCGGAGCCGCCACTGCTCGCTCAGGTGCGGAGCGGCGGGGCGGGCGGGGCCGGCCCGGGCTCCCGCCCCGCTCCTCCTCTTTCCCTCCCTCCCGGTCCTCCCTCCCACCCTCCGATCCTCYCTCCGCTCCTCTGCCGGTCCTTTCCCCGTCGGCGGCGGGACGAGCCCCGGGCGGGGCCGAGCTGGCGGCGGGGCGGGACCGGGGCCGCCCCGGGCGGTGCTTCCCACCTGCGGTGGGGGCTCCCGCAGCCCCGGCTCGCTGCTCGGGTTCCGCGGGGCACTCGGGAGCAGGCTGCGGGGAGTCCCGGCACTTGGGGCTGCTCTGGGGAACCGCCACCCACCGCCCCAAAAAGGGCCTGAGCTCTGCCTGTCGGCACCCAGCGAACCTGTGCATCCCAACCCTGCCGTGTGCCAGGGAGCTGGGGGCGGACAGAGAGCCATYCTTAGGGCCTGCCTGGATCCTTTTCCATCTCCAGGAGCAGTCTGCCTCTCACCCTCCATCCTCTGGGTGACAGGGAAGTGTTCCCGATGGCATGGCAGGGGGCAGCGTGGCTCTCCAGTGACACTGCCCACACTGGGGTCACGCAAGCAGTGCGTGATTCCAAGACAGGCTTGCAGCCAGGAGTGCAGASCTCTGTGTGCTCACTGAAATTCAGGCTGACGCCGGCGGGAAGCGGCCGCGCTCTGGCAGTCCTGTATCCTTCTGCACCTCCTGCCAAGTGGAAATGTTCCGGACACACTGTTCCCAGGGAACGCACAGGCACAGCATCTTCYGCTGCGGAGGTGTCGGCACTGCTGTGATGATGGCTGGGCCTCACTCACATGGGAAACCTGAGATGCCCTTACAAACACACCAACACAGGCCAGCACCATGTCCCAGGTATGGCACGGGCTCCATTCTCCTCAACRCATGCTCACGGGTCACGGGCAGAGGCCACACGCACAGCAAGCAGCRTGAGACGCCACGTGAGCACCTGCTGAAGCAAGGCTATGTACAAGGCAAGCACCTCTGGTCCCTAATGTGTCCCAAAACCACCCCAAACCTGGTGCCTGCAGCCCTGGAAGCAGGCACCTCCTAAGGGAACTCCAGCTGCTCCATCCCATCACTCTCTCCCACAGTCGCTGGGCGGGGATGGAGCTGCCACACACAAAGAAAACATCTTGTGTGAGAGAGGAAGCGGCTGTGGCACGGGGGATGGCAGAAGATGCTGACCTCAGGKTTTGTGTGGGATGGCGCTGTGCCTCCCTCTGCTCYGGCTRTGGAGAAGGGRGCAGGGCGGTGTGGGCCYCTGCAGCARGGCTGAGCAGAATAGAGCAGGGTGGAAGTAACCAGGGAGGCTGGGAGGAGAAGGACAGCCAACCCTCGGGCAACTGGAGAGCAGTGGGAGGCAAGAGGCATTTCTAAAAGCCTCCCCCACCAGACTGCTCAAGGATAATAGGTCCCTTGAGCACCAGCTCCTTCTTCTGTTTCCATGGCTGAACCTCCCTGAGGGCAKCTACTCCATCTGCCAGCACAGGCTGTCCTGAGGCTGCCAGACCAGGGCTCCTGGAGTCCCCAGCCTGTSCCCAGAGCACCAGACCCCCGTGCAGTCATGGCACTGAGACCAGCCTTGAGAGCTCCCACAGCAAGCAGCACCTAAAATTTTGGAGGTCTTTTCCTAATGATCACTWTCTAAGGCTGGAAAAACAGAAGGAAAACAAATCAACCACAGTATTTCAAAGCTAAAAGGAAGGATTTCATRTGTTACTGACATCCCTTGTTGATTTCTTTCTTAAGGGAAAGAAAGCACTTCTGGTGATATTTAGTTTGGGTTGAAGATGGGTTTAAGCCTCTCCTTTGGGGGCAAGAAGAGAAAGCGATGGGCACTTTGGGTTCACAGCAGTCATTTCTCGAGTCTGAACATTCCTCCTTCAAGAAATAAATCCACAGATTGAGGAGGAGAGCAGAGCAGGAAGGTGTGGTTCTGGCTTTCCTCTCTTGCTGATGGAGACAAGCCCAAACTTTGGTGTGAGCAGGAGGCCCCAGTATCCCCATGCCTGGCCCCATTCTATGTGACTGGGCTCSTGCAAAGCCAGGGCTGCCCGAGGATGCAGGTAGACAGTGCTCTTCAAAGTGCTACGAGAGAAAACATCACCAGGTCTGGGGAAAAGGGAATTAAACCATCTCAAGACAGGCACGGGGCATGTCTGTGCCTAGAGCTACGAGTGCCAAAAGCTGCCCCCTGAAAGCATCTCCTCGGTCCTTCACCTCCCTGCGCTTGTCTGGGCCCCTGCAAGGGCAGTGCTTTGTGAGGGGCCCCTGCAATACGGAGACGCTGCGGGTCAAACCAGGGCACGGGTGTGCCGGTGGGAGGCTCAAGGTCCGGGATTGTACCGGCACTGGATGCGGGGAGCGAYGTCGGGCCGTGCTGAGATCGGCAGGACAGAGAGACAGCACCGGCGGTGGCACATCCTGCTCTTTGGGGGCTCCCCTCGCCCGGGGACCGCTCCCGAGGGATGCAGGGCGCTGAGGGATGGTGGCCGGGGCGGGATCCCGGCGGGATGGCCGGCAGCTCCCGCCGCTCCGAGCGGCCCCGTCCCGCTGGCGGGGGCGCAGCTCCCCCGCGCGGCACCGCCCGGCCCGGACACCGCGGGAGCCCGGGGCACTGCGCACAGCTCCGCACAGCTCCGCACAGCTCCGCACAGCTCCGCACAGCTCCGCGCAGATCCGCACAGCTCCGCACTGCTCCGCGCAGATCCGCACACCTCCGCACAGCTCCGCGCAGATCCGCACAGCTCCGCACAGCTCCGC
>NW_026623410.1:1429178-1444498 GCF_030028575.1 Malurus melanocephalus | reverse complement strand
AGCCGTGCTGACCTGCCCGCGACTCCCCGCGTCTCCACCAGGCGGGACAATCCCCTGCCTTTCCTCGCAGGAGAGATGCTCCAGGGTCTTCTCCATCGCAGTGGCCCCCCACTGGAAGCTCTCCGGTGTCACTGGATGAAGCACTCCACGCAGTGCTGAGGAGAGGGGAGGGGTCTTCCCTGAGTCTGCTGTCAGTCCTCACCTAAAGCACCCAGGCCACCATTTGCCTTCTTCCCTGCAAAGGTGTGTTCCTGGCTCCTGTGCAACTCGTTACCTTCCAGCACCCTCAGGGCCTTCTCTGCCAATTTGCTTTCCAGCCAAGTGGTCAAGCACGATCTGGTGTGGGGGGCTGTTCTCACTCAGACGCAGGACTCTGCCTTCCCCTGTGTTGAACTGCGTGAGCTCCCTGTCACCCCATTTTCTCCAGCCTGTCTCCTCCAACTTGTTAGGCACCTCTGCCAGTCCTAAAGGACACACGTCAGCTAACTTAGGGCCAAAAGCYGAGAAAYCGCTAGCAYCACATGKATGGGACMCATCATCTTCCTTGTTATCTGGCCTGGAGGTGAGCAAGGCAAGCCAGGGGCTGTGGCTGATCCTTGCACATTCCTGGTGCGTGCTGGAGCTCTTCCCAGAATCTCCCTGTGGCCTCAGCTCATACAGGTTTTGGTCCCTTGGCCTTGGGTGTCAGCACCACATCCTGCTGACAGAGAGCGGAGCCTCAGCAGGCAGGTGCTGTTTGTATTCCCAGCTGGATTCTGAAGTCATGGGATCTGTCACCGTGTTCCTGGGCTCCACAGCTCTGTGCCTGCTGCCAGCAGGGCTCCCAAAGGCAACGCTTTTGCAGTGCCAAGGGCTGGCACAGAGACATAGGTGAGTGGGTGATGTGAGAGGTGGATTCAGCAGCTAACAATCACCTGACACAGCTTGTGGTTGGGATGGCAGGAGGCCACACAGCCTGGCAGGGGCCACACTGAGTGGTGACACTGCCTCGTGCAGCAGCTCCACCACACARGTTTGCTTCCGGTGCCCAGCGTGAAGGAAGCTCCCTCTGACATCCTTCCACTGAAAGAGGAAATCCATCCCATGGGGTGAATTAATGAGGCAGGAAAACTTGTGACGTGACCCTGAGTTGCACAGCAATTTGAGAAGTGTCCCTACTGACCTCAGCAGTGAGACTTGTGTTTACGTCTGTGAGTCAAGTGATACCTGGGTGAGCAGGCACGTGCTCCGGAAACCATTCTGGGGTTGTCCACAGGAGCTGGAGGCACGACTGCCCCAAGCATGACCCTTCAGTGTTCTTCCATCAGCAAGGCCTGGGTAGGTAGAGGAGGTCTGTCCAAGCMAGAATAAAAAATGTATTAAAAAATATTTCCTAAAGCCAGTAATAATGGGATTTTCCAAGAATGGTTTTTGAAGCCAATAACAGGTCAGGTGAGTTGCACCGTGTCAGACGGGTTAGCTGGCTGAGATGAGCCCAAGCCTTCCTAGGCAGGTCTGTTCCACCTGTAGGAACTTATGAGAGCAGCTTAAAGCTGGGTTTAGGAGAACTTGCACTAAGCTGAGCTGCAYAGGCACTGATCACAAAGCTCAGGACAGATTGCTGCAGTGTGAGGAAGGTGGGACTTCATGCAAGTTCTGCCCTACAATGACTTTATGCTGAAATTCACAGCTTCCTGTTCCCATTCACCAAACAGTGGCAGACGCTGGGCCGGACGTTTTCCCACCAGGGTCAGAGACTTTTGGGACTCACCTGGGCTTTCCTACACATCAAGAGGGTCTGTCCTGTGCCAGAGCTGGTATCTGAAGAGTAGGTTGCTCTTTATCCATGGCACCCTCTGCCCCGTGGGTAGCCCACGCATGGCACAGCYAGGAAAACAGGTGTGACTATCAGTCCTGGTTTGAAGATGACAAAGAAATCCGGTGGGGAATGTAAGGGTGTGCCCATTGCTCTGACCCCTAGCTCACACCCAGCACCTTCAGGGACTCGACTGTTTCATCCAGCCTGCCTGAGATGCCAGCTGATTGCCCCCATCCTCACATTAAATTGTAATTAATTGTCATTTATCCTGGCCCCTGYGATCAGGGTGAGGTCCTACCTTGTGTTTCAAAACACGGATTTTCTCGAGCACGCACGGCACATCCCATCACACACGTGCCCTCACTGCTGCGTGGGGCTGTGCGTGACAGTCCCTGAGTTTTGAGGCCACTGAGCCAACACGGGTGCCCTGCCTCACCAGCACACTTCCAGCACACCCACACACTGCCAGGGCCGCTCCATCAGCGCTCAGGCACACAGGGATATCTGCTGCCTCTCCGCTTCTGGGCCCTTTGGGATGGATCAGCCCGTCCCCCCTGCCCCTGTCAGGTCTGCACATCCCACCCTTCATGGGAGGCTGTGGCAGCAAGGGCTGTGCAGAGGATTCACTGCAGAGGAGTGTCGTGCCCAGGCAGTGCCCGTGTGTGTCCTCACCACCCTTGGCAGGGCGGCTGCACTGGCACCCATCTGCACATTGCACAAGCTGGCCCTGGCACCTCAGCCACGGGAAGCAGCACATGTGGGGACCAACTTTCAGCACAAAATGAGTGGTTTTAGACAAAAGCCATGATATTTTATCACGCTGGTGCAGAAGGACAGCAATGTCTCCGCACAGCCCTGACTGCAGCACCCTGCACAAACACCTTCCTCCATCCCCTTTCTCCCTTCCACCCTCCCCTGTGCCCATGCCGGCCCAGCTGCGCTCAGAGCAACCCTGCCGAGACAGGGCAGGTGACAAGAAGGTCCCTCAAGTGGAAGCAGGGGCTTGGGGGAGCCATGGAAATGCTCAAGGACAAAGCAAGGAAGCAAAACTTTCTGTTTCAATCTCCCAGACAGAAAACCCCATTGGGGAAACCTCCAGCTTGGACAAAAGTGAGTCTCTGAGGACTGGTTGGCTTCAGCTCTTTTGGCTCCAGGGAAACCAGCCTGGCTGACCCACAGGACTCCCAGCTCTGTTGGCACCCACCTTGGGATGTCCCTCTTATGACCCTGCTCTGCTCTCTCTTGAGCTGAACCATGGACATGAGAGGTCAGGGGACTGTGCAGGAGACCTGGGCAGAGCCTGCACACCCCAGACAGCCCCTGCAGAGACTGCTGGGGGTCAGCATTCAGCACTGCTGGCAAAGTGAGCATGGACAAGGTCCAGGGTAGCCTGTCCTGCTCCAAGCAGAGCTTTGGAGGTGTCCAGGCCACCGTGGCTGAACCCMCAGCTCACTACCAGCGCTCTGATAAACATCAGGAAAGCTGACCTTTGTCCTGCAGCAATCCAATCACTGCTGGACACCTCATGGAGGAATGCACAGGCAGGGGAAAAAGGTGGAGAGAAAACAGGGATAATCAAGGCCTGATGAAAACACTACCTCTTCCTGATAGAGGCTTGTGTCACAGCTGATAGCATTGACAGGTCCCTTGGGAATGAGCGAGCTCAGCTCCTCAGACAGTGAGCYGCTGACCGGCTGATTCAGGGAATGATTGAGCCAGCAGGATTTGCCAGGACAGGTTCCTCCAGCAGSCACCACATGCCAGCAGCACCCAACAGGAAGGTGTCCTGGGCAGYGCATCCGGAGATGGCACCGGTGCCAGCGCCACCAAACCTGCCCAGCCAGAGTCACCTCAGGGTGCTGTTAACGTCCAGAAGAGGGTGGTGAAGGGCCAGCGGGTGAAGCCATGCGAGGAGCAGGGAGGTCACTTGGCTTGCTCAGCCTGGAGAACCTCACAGCAGTAACTTCTCCACGAGGGGAAGCAGAAGRGCAGGCACYGATCTCTTGTCTCTGGTGACCASTGATAGAACCCAAGGGAACAGCAAGAAGCTGTGTCAGGGGAGGCTYGGGCTGGATATCAGGAGAAGGTTTGTCTCCCAGRGGGTGGTCAGGCATTGGATCAGGCTCCCCAGGGARGTGGTCACAGGCCTGAGCCTGMCAGAGTTTCAGAAGCATTTGGGCAATGCTCTCAGGCACATGGTGATCTTTACKGTGTCCTGTGCAGAGCCAGGAGCTGTACTTTGATGATCCTTGAGGGTCCCTTCCAGCTCAGGATATTCTATGATTCAGTGAAACCGTTCCAACATCCTCTCTGCCTGTCTGGGGACACCAACAGCAGATCACTCCACCAGGGTCAGTGCCCACCTCACTGAAAATCCTGGGTGCTTTTAGGGGCCCAAGAGGTGTTTGGAAGGACAGCTCCGTACCACCAGCTTCTACCCCCATCACCTTGACTACATGCTCACCCTTCTCCACTATATCCTTGCCAACTCTACTGCTCTCCACCCCAACAATGTTGTCCTTGAGTTTGGAAAAAGCGAGGAGAGCAAAGGCTGGATGCAGCTCTCTGTCTCCACTGAGTCAGAGAACAATGGTTTGCATGAAGGATCAATATTTCCTGCAGGAATGTGCCACCCTCGTTGTCCCTCCTCATTAAACACTGTGCCTGGCATGCCAGGAGCACCGGAAGGGCTTTGGTGATGATGGAAATGCCAAGGGCCATCACCACGTGGATGGGAGGAGGCCACTGGTGCCCACAAGGCTGAGGTGGCTGCACCCATTGAGAGCTGCCTGCTGGGCTGTCCTGCTGCTGGGTGATTCACTGGCCCCGTGCCTGGATTGCAGAAAGGCAAAGGTTCAGTCTCAGCAGGACTTCTGGTCCCCCTGCAAGTGGCAGAAGCATCCCCCAAAGCCCTTCTATGGGACAGGGCACCTGCCAGCTCTCCCAGTCCATGAWGAGTGGGGAGCTCCATCCCAGATATCGCCATGACTGAGCACCCCCAGATCACTCTACCCCCACACTGTCCCTCTTGGAGACAGCTCACCCTACAGCAGATGTGCGGGTAAGAGGATGGACCTCTCACCTCAGCTGCACAAGGCAGCATGTAAGACCCTTGGATCCAAAAGCCTCATGGCTCAGGGCATGAGAGGAGAGCAGGAGAACCCAAGGACATGGCCAGCACTGTGTGGCCCTGCAGGGAGCCAATGGGTGGATTATTAATGCTGGYGCTGGTCCTGCCCCAGGAGGGACCTCTGTCACCAACACTGCTGTGAGCCTGTCACAAAACACCTGCAGAGGTGACCCACTGCCTGTGCACAGAGCCATGGCCAATGCCGACTGCTCCTGCCATTCCAGCTTCTCTGGAATGTGTGTTCTTGGTTCTCTCTTGGTGCTCCCAGACATGTGCCTGCTAGGGGCTCCTGTCCCTAACTTCAGTGACCTCGACCTCTGCCACTGCCTGGCAGTGATCYCAGAGGAGCAGCCATGCTCACAGCTGGCTCCAACCCTTCTGTTGGCCAACACTTGTGCTGTCACATGGACCTGAGTCGTGCCTCCCACAACATTCTGCCCGCTCCCATCCCTGCAGCCCAGACCCAAGGGACAGCACATCCCCCTCCAGACAAGAATGTCTGTCAGGAGCTGGGCACAGCAGGAAGAGCCTGAGTCAACCCAAGGGCTGCCCAAAGCCAAGGAAGCCATGACCTGCTGGAAGGTGTCCAAGGAATTCAAGGCAGGGATGCGATGCAGCCCTTCTGAGTCCTGACCTGTGACAGAGTGTGGGCAGGCAGTGTGAGGGTCTGCTCCACTCCTGAGCAGTGTTAGTGCACTTTATGGCCATTAATGGATCTCTACTGCCTGGAGGCCATGCACACACATCCCAGAGCTCCACAGGACCAGCCAGACACAGAGCATCCCTACAGCCTTCACACAGTGCTGCTTGGAAGTGACTTATCCAAACCATCTCAGCCAGTCTGGCTTTTGCTGGCTCACCAACAATGAGCCACCATCTGCTCAGATGACAATGGTGTGAAACATTGCTGCACCCGCCATGGGCTGCCCAGAGTGAYTCACGGAGATTCCAAGGGACACAACTCCCACTGAGCCCAGCTGAGCTGACCAAAGCTTCTGCTGAGACAGACAGAAACACAGAGAAGGCCAAGTCTGGAGCTGTGCCTCTGTGGTGCACCCTGAGGTCATTTTTGTCTTTAGTATCTTCTCCTTCCCCCAAAGAGGGTCCTACAGAGGGTTCCAAAGAGGGTTCAGCAGCACAGCCTGAGCCCAGGCTGGGTACCCAGCCAGACTCCTGTTTGCAGTGTTTGAGGCAGCTTTAAGGAAGGAAAGAATGCACAGTGAGCAGCTCAGCTGCTCTGCCTCAAGGTGAACTTCATCTGCTGGCCGTGCTAGCACTTCGGGTGGATGCAAACCCTTGCATCTGCAGAGGGCTTCTGGCAGGACAGCCTTTCCAGACCCCTCTCACTGAGGGCCAAAAATGTTAATTACAGCTTCATAGCCTCTCCAAGCTCTGCTCGTACACAGGAGCATCAACTGATGAGCTTAACAAAGAATTTACCACTCAAACGGATTCTTCTCACAAGTTGTTCTTTAATTCACCGGTTCCCTTCGAGATTTCTCCTCTGGGCACAGCTCCCTGGTTTTCAAAGCAACACTGACAATCGTCCCTGACTCTGGGAACAGTTTTGGCTCTCTTTGGGCATTCCCATTTCCCTGGCCGTGTGGCACACACCTGCCCCCAGCCTCCAGCACTGCACCCTTCAGCTTTGCTCTCCCCTGGGAAGCTGCAGAGTGGGGTCGTGTGGCACCAGCCCTGGGACAGGACCTGGGAGGGGCTGTGGGGTGTCCATCCCTGGACATTCAAATCTCAGCGGGACATACCCCTGGACCTCCTGGGTCAGCCAGCAGGCCACCTGCTTGGAGCAGGGCTGGCTGGAGGTGCAAGCTTTTCCTCACAGCCAAAAATTTCTCAGGCCTCTACAGTTTGCCCACTCTCAGCAAAACCCAGCCAGACCCAGCTCCCTCATGTCTCTTCCCTGCCAGCCAGCCAGGTCACGCTGCTGTAACCCTCTCAGWGGGGTTTCTGCTCCCCATTTCTCACCAAGCTATGTCTCACCCTACTCTGGCAGCTCCCCTCCAAGCCTTGCAACACCAAAGCTGCCATCCACTAAGCCTGGATCTTTCCAAACTGGCTGTGTGACACCCACCTGTTTWCAGGGACATGCCAGTCCTTGTGGCTCTCTTCCATTCCGTTCCCTTCCCAGAGAGGCAAAGCTCACTCAGCTGAAGGGTTTGAGCTCTGACACACCTTCCTCAAGGTTCTCCTCCCTTGGCCAGGGCTCAGCTCCCACCCACCCTCCTGTTTTCCGTGGCCTACATAGCTGAAAGCCAGCAGAGCTGAGAAGCAATGGGAGCTCAGGCTGTGTCTGGAGAAAGGCACAGTGTTTGCCCACAAAGGAGAAAAGCCAGAGGCTTGGGATGAGGCAAGGCCATGAGACATMAGATCTGGCATCAGCTGATGGTGCAGGGGATCACACAGCAACCACAGCAAGTCTTCATCCTCCAGAGCTGCCCCGGAGGTTTCTCTGGAAAGCTCCGTATCTGAGGATCACCAAGAACAAGCTCCTGCATTAGCAGTGATTCATGGCTGCCACTGCCARCTCTTCCCCTGTCCCAACTGGAATTTCTCACCACCCTGCACCACGGGGCTTGGGGCAGGACCTGTTCTCATTGCACAGAGGACTCGGGGTCCATCTGAACAGGATTATCTGGGTGATTAATCTCCGTGCACAGGTGTCTGCTAGCCAGGAGCAGGGCACGAGGGCCATYCCTCCCTGCAGAGTGGCAGCTCCACAGCACTGGGGGGCTCTTTTCACAGCTACAGGGTGCTGGGCAGCCAAGGCAGGTGGCACAGCATCATTTGGAGCAGCCAACAATTGTGCAACCTCCTAACCTTTGGGTAGTGCCTCTTTTGAGGCTCCAGGTCCTGCCTGTGCTTTCAGTACAAAAGACAGAATCTGGGAGATGCTTACAGCTCCCATTCCACAGAGCCGTCCCACCCTTTAGGTGCAAAGACATCCAGTTTCCCATCTCATGGAGGAGAAGGGCAGAAGGTGAGGCTAAGCATAGCCAAGTTTTTTTTCTACAGAAAGGCATGGACAATGATTTCTGGGATCACAAATGAAGACAGGAACCCCTACAGAGAAGCAGGGACCTGTGACAAGTGCTATAGGACACTGGAGGACCCWCTGTGGTCATCAACCTCTGCCCATCCTAGAAATCAGCCCCCTTTTTCCAGGCTTTAAAAAAAAAAACCCCAAAAAAACAACAACAAACCCACCAAACTCATGTATCAGAAAACTTCTCTTTTTCCTAAGCATGCCAGCTTATTCAAAGCTACCTCTTCTAGAACCTCCAGACGTCAGTGCATTGAAATCCTTGTGCAGTGCCAGCACAGAGCTGGGACAAGKGAACACAGGGGATTAGCTTGGCATCGAAAGCCCTGACCCTCCCATTGCTGCACTCAGCTCACAGCATTGTGTCAGACCCTGCTTTGAGTAACACTTGCAGCTTCATTATCTCAGCCCAGAGAACGATAAGGAATGGCTGAGTGCCTCGGGATTTGGGCTAGGTGGAGAATCCTAAAGCMCAGCAAAGCTCAAGATGCTCATCTCAAAGCAACCAGGGCAATAAGCATCATCACTCCTCAGAGCAAGACAAGCACTGCAGCCTGGGCATGCAGMACAGCCTCCCTGGAACCTCACCTGACCCTGCCAGCCCCAGGGAAGCGCTGGGCTCTGGCACCAGGGAGCACCAAACCAGTAATTATGTGACACAGCAGGGTGAGCAAGCGGCAGAGATGTTTTCCAAGAGCCTAAGGCTGGGAAATAGTCTGTCTTCCCACAGGTGCTCAGCACACTGAAGTCTTAAGAAATCACTCATGTCTTTCCTTAACTGAGGAAGTAATCCAGAAAGGTGGGGAACAGCTCTCCTCTGGCAGGAGAGGAGACTCTACACTTCTTTTGTGCACAAGGCAACAAACCAAACTCCCTTCCAGCCCTCAGAGTCAAAAGTAGATGGATATGGGAGTGAAAACACCACTGCATCAAGGACAAGTCATTTATTGATTACAGCACTTGAAGTTACTTGGTGGTAGGTATTTGGTGAAGGTCCCCAGATAGACAACAGGAAGAACAGTTGGTACAAYAGATTTATATAAAAAGAGAGTTAAATAGATAAAACAACATGGTAACCTCTCACTCTTGCTCCAAACAGAGCAGACTGGCCCCGAGTCCAGGTTCACACCATCCTTCCCAGCCAGTCACAATTAAAACCCTTAAGTGCCCGTACCCAGGGGACAAGGCATTGGTCCTCACAGTTGAGGCAGGCGTGTGTTTGTCAGGCCAACTCTTCAGGAGCTTGGRTTCAGCTGCTGTGCAGACCCTGCCTGCCCGTGGCTCAGGCCCGTTGAGCAGGTCTGTGCAGCCAGCTCCAGCTTTGGTGAACAAGAGCAAGAGCAGCTCAGCTGAAGGTGAGCCTTCAAGTACGTCAGGATCAGCCACAGGGGATGTGTTTGAGCCACCCACAGACACCAGCAGAGTTAAGATGAAGGGCAGCACCCCAAACTGCTGCCTTTAGTGCACTGAGCCAGATTGAAACCACAGGATTTGAGGCTGCTCCTGAGCCGTGCACRGCTCAGTCACGCTTTCGCAAGACACTGCCTTGCAACTGTGTTAAGAYGGACTCTGCTCACTCGAGGTCTCCAGTTTTATGCCAAAAGAAAAGTCCCAYAGTAAAAGGTCTAAGTATCTCTCTTCAGTTTTCACACTTCCATTTTCAGGAACTGTTCACCTTCTGTCGAGAAGGAAGATTGTGTCCGAAACCATGTGCCTGCAGAATGTCAGGCGACACGAGTAGCACCAGAATGAAGAAATCCCATGTTACTGATACACTCTCACCCTACTGAGACTGTCTTTACTTAATCTAAGAGATCACTGTATTTCTCTAGAGTCTCCTCCTCCAGTTCCAACAGCTTCTGGAAAAATTTCTCAGCAACATCTTCATCCACATCCATCTGGAAGACAAGGAGAACAGCACTGTGAGACCATCACTGTGGTGGCAGCCTGTGCAGACACCRAGGGCAGCCCTGGGGATAAGCTGGGTGCAGGTCCAGAGCTTCTATCCTCACAAAGAGCCAGCTGAAGGTATCTGTCACCAGGGCACAAGCCAGAACGTATTTTGGGGGAGCATCACTACACTCTTAACCTTTTGCAATCATCATTTCCTTATCTTCCAGACTCCAGCCTAAGGCAGGAGTTACTCTGGCAGATAAGCTCACTTGCYTCCCTCTGCTCAGCATTCAATGAGCACCTTCCTTCCAGCCCAGMCATGGGACACCCTCAGCACCGACCCTTCCATGCAAGGCAGATGACAGACCCCCAGCCAAGCCCCTGCAGAAGGAATCTCCCTCTCCATTCACCTTCCGAGCCTCCACGTAGCATCTCCCCAGTCCAGTGGTGCAGCTGTGGTACTTGACGAGACAATCCAGGTACTCCGGCTTCTGTTTGAACAGCCACACCTGGCAAGAGCAGCACAAGGATGCACAAGTGCAGCACACCCTGTCCCAGCCACGCCTGTGGGCAAGGACCTGGTTGCCAGCAGACACGGGGGAACACACCACAGAAACCCCCACCAAGCAGGGGGAGATGTGAATATAAAGTTCTGAGCTGGCTCCCTTTGGTTGTGACCTCCCTGAGCCAAGAGGTTTGTGCTAAAGCAGTTCAGCAGGGCTAAACTTGCTCCCAGTGTGTTTGAGACACCTGTGCCCCCCCATCACCCACCTCCATCCCCTGTGCTGCAGGCCATTCTCCCTGGCTGAGATGCTTTCCCAAAATTGTTTATTTTATGGGTACCAGGTGAAGGTCACAGAGCACACCGTGTGGCAGATCAACCCTGGGGACAGCTGGTCCCCCACACTCACTCCTGTATGGTATTTGGGGTCAAATACAGCACCCACCCACCAGCCTAGCTGAGAGGCTCTTTGCTCAAGCCAGAAGGCCCCAGACAAGCTCCCCAGAARGAAGGAATTTTAAAATCAAGTTGTGAACTACTCACGTGAGCTTCTACTCCATTATAGGGTGTCAGAGTGTAAGTTTTGGCAAAAAATCGGATCTGGGGGGGAAAAGAAACACATGACAAGAATCTGTTTTATGGCTCAAGGTTAGTCTGGCAAGCCCTGAGCAGCCCAGATAATCCACCAGAGGCACAAATGCTTCTCAAAATGGACAGAAGGTAACACTAAAGCATCCTTTAACAACACAAACTGCTTTCTGGAGCCCCCCAGCAAGTGTCACTCCATGCTCCCAACACAGAGTTCACCCCAAGGCAGGAGCCTACAGGCCACACACCTTGCAGGTGCCTCTTCTTGAAAGGTCTCAAGGGCAAGGAATGGCAGGAGGAAGAGGGGATCTGCAGGAATGCTACAGTTGAGGACAACTGAGAAGGCACTGCCTCTGCTGCCAGGAGAAACGTGATCCATCAGGATCAGTTCTGYAACTGGGGCAAGCTTAGGCTGAAAGGTTCAGAGCAGGAAGAGCATCAGGGCTCAGAGCAGGCAGCCTTCAGGGGCAGAACTGCAGTGACCCTGGAAAACTGAAAGCAAGGAAACTTTTGGGGAAGCAGGGAAAGAGGCAATGGAGAGCAGGAAGCTTTGCTTTCCATAGGGTTGGAAAGGAAAAAGCAACACTGCCTTCTAGAGGAATGGAAAGAACACTGAAAAACTGGCTGTTCTAGAAATGAACACTTCAAAGCACTGGGGCCAAGTCCTGAGCTCTGCTGCCAGCAAAATAATGGTGTTTCACAAACACAACTGGCAAACCTTCCAAGAGGAGCCTTGACAAACGCTGCTGTGGCTGAAGCGTTGAACCCTGCCCCTATGCAGTGTCCAGCACCAAACCYCCAAATTCAGCTTGGAAATCAGGGCCCCAAAATGAGTAAGGGAAGGTTTGCAGAGGGGTCAGCCTGCCCAGCCCAACAGAAGGAAGAACTCTACACCAGCACAGGCAGCAAGGAGCCAGAAGTGTGCTGTCCATCACTTGCAGTGAAGTGTGTCACAGCCCAAAACCAGCCAGSAGATCCACTCACCAGCCACATGAGTGGCATCAGCAGCTTCCACAGAAAAATGGGCAAAATTCTGTAGGTCATGTTGGACATAACGAGCCCAGGACAAACAACACTGGAATACAGACCCTGCAGAGAAGAAACCACAACAGAATTACACCACAGTTAAAAAAAAGTCATACTCCTTCCCTCCCAGTACTCCTCACTAAGAGAGGGTGTGTATAGACAGTAATACTCTACTGTAAAGTACCAGAGCAGAGAGCACTTAGATGTAGTGATTTTTAAGAGGTCCAAATTGGAAATGTTTGTGTTAAATCCACTCTGTGCACATTACAACCCCCCCAGGATGGAAAACGCAGCCTTCTGGTGCAACCTCCACACAGCTCAGCAGCCACAGCAGAWACCCTACAAATTACAGCCCACTCAGACCAAAGGCTGCCTCATCTTTAAGAGATGAGTTCAGCCCGTTAGGCCTAAACCATTTTCTCCTGAAGTGTTTGGGAACTTCAAACCTGAGCACAACTGCTACTGCTGGACCAACAAAATCCATCAATCCCCCAGGACAGAGAGGGCAGGTTGCTTGGGCACCTCAGTGTGACAARCCTGAGCAGCAGCACAGAGCCACTAGCAGAGCCTGCACCTCCAGAGCTTGCAGGCAGCACTGCCAGAGCATCCCTGGGACAACTGAAAAAAGAAGAGGCTCTTTGCTCTTTAACACCRATTCTTTAGTCTAAAGAGAAGAGTGGGCAAAGTAGGGACTGCTCCCAAAATTTCCTGCTTTTTGAAGTTTTTCTGGCAAGAACTCCAGAATKTGACAATCTCTCTGGCAGATTGTCCAGCCCCCCATGCCAGCAGCTCAACCTCAACCATGCTCAGTTCTTACCTGTGCATTAAGGAACGCACCAGATTGCTAWGAGTGAATGAACGCAAATAGGTAACAACAATGTAATGATAATTACAAACAGTAGCAGCTCATTAGGTTTCTAATGAAGAAGCAAACCCCGTCATCACCTGGTCATTATATTTCCTGTTCAGAACCACACTTGTCAGGTCAGTAGCATATTTAGAGGAACTGTATGATTCCTGCCCCTTGGCATGCTGATAGTCAGAGAGGCTGAAGGCAGATTCCCTGGCATTGCTGGAGGAGGTCCAGATGAGTCGTGAGGGCTTCTCGTTACCGCAGAGCAGAGCCTGAAGCTGACGAACCTGAAATAATGTTTGTTAACCTATTTAACACAGAAGTATTGCAGTCTTAGGGTTTAACTTTAGAGTACTTTAAAGGCTGTGAGATTATCTCAGCTTTCTCAGCCAACTTTTCCTACACTAGCCAAAGGCAGACACTTGTACAAGCAGCTGTCATTCTCAGAATGCACCTCTGAATTGAAAACAGTCAAGCCTGAATATCTGATGGAGAACTACGCATGATTTACCTCTATCTGCTGGCTCACTAGAGTAACCTCAAAATTACATTAACTCTTGCAACAGAAGTCACCGTTCATTGCTGTTTTAACAAATTTCAAGGCCTTTGCCCGGTCACTCTTTATCTGCCAGGCTGCAGCATCTGAACCTGTGAGAACTGATTCACCTGCACAGCCTGGACCCATCCCTACCCACATCAAACACCACACTGAGGGTTCAGCCTTCACAGGAAGCCTCACCAGCATGAAGTGCCCGAAGAGGTTGGTGGCGAAYACCTCCTGAAGCCCATCTCCATTCAGCCTGTCTGTCTGGGTCATGATGCCTTCTGCAGTGGTCAGCATGTGGAGCACCTTCCTGGAAATCAAGGACAGGAGTTAGTGAAGAAAACTGCCAGGGGGAATCTACCACTCCTCACTTCAGTCCTTCAAGAGTACCCCCACCTCACACACTCCACACTGTTTCACCTTCAAGGGCAACATCAATCCATSAAGAAAACAGATGGGAAAGGTTTAGAGTATCCCAGGTTCTTTATTCACAAGCGTCTCAATCCTGACTAGAGCTGAGAAGATTTGTCCCTGCCTTTCCTGACTTTCCCACGGTTAAGCACCATGAAGAACATCTCACTCCTTCATTTCACACTCAGATCACTTAATCAAGCTCCAGCACAGAACTAAGCCCTCAGGTCACACCTAATGCAGGCACAGAAACCAGTCTGGCATCAGCTCTCAACGCCCCAACAACGCTGCTAGACTCAACACAAGCCACYGCGTGAGCTCCCCATGTCTCTCACAGAATAACTTACACCAACACCATCAGCATCACAAAACACTGCCATCCACAGCTGTGAACAGCTACAAAAACCTACGGTGGCACCAGAACGACAGTAAGGAGACCCAGTAGGAGCAAACTTCATCTCCCTAGCAACACAGCAGCATTTCTCACGGCTGCAGGCTTTGRATGAACTCTTGCCCTACCCCTCACACCTGGCATCAGAAACGGCACCGGGTGCCTTGGACCACCCCAGCACTCCACCCCACACAAGGGATGTGCTCTATCTCRCACCAGGAAAGGTGACAGGCTCTTCAGCACAGGACCCAAGAGCACATCTYGACGATGCCAGCACCCCGTGCCTCCCCCAAGCAGGGAGCTGGAACCGCCGGTAACATCTCCTACCCGGTGAGGAGACCACGCCAGAGGGCCTTGAAGTTCACGTGTGGGTTGGGCATGATCCCAGCGTTGAGGTAGACAAAGTCCAGGCGATTGAACCTGCGTGGAGAAGAGCAGAGGAGTCAGGGTCGGAGGGGGACAGGAGCGGCCGGTGGGGTGGTGCTCGAGCAGAGGGAGTCTGTTGGGACGGAGTGCGGGGATCCCATACCGGCAGCGGAGCTCACGGGCGGCTCGCAGGATGGATGCCAGGTTACCCAGGTCCACTTCCACGGTGGAGACCTGTGCGCTGGGGTGGTAGGCGAGGATGCGCTCCCGCGTGTTTTCGCACGTCTGCTCGTTGCGGCAGGCGATACAGAGRTGGAGGCGGCCATCCTCCTCCAGAAGCCGCCGGCACAGCGCCAGCCCCACGCCGCTGCAACGGGACAGTGTCAGAGAGAGCCCAGGCCAGGCCAGCCCGCCCCTCCCGGCCCCGCTACCCAGCCGTGTCCGGCACTGTCCGGCACTGTCCGGCACTGTCCGGCCGGCCCCCGCTCACCCGCTCGCACCGGTCACCAACACCACGCGCGCCATCGCTGCCCCGCGCCCGCCGCCCCCTCGCTATAAGCGCTGCACGCGCCCGGGCCCCGCCCCTGCCCGCCCGGCAGCCAATCGGAACGCGCCTGGGGGGCGGAGCCCGCACCGCCCGTGGCGTGATGGTCAGCCGAGCGCGGGGGCGGGGCCAAAGTGGACACGCCCCCCATCACCCCGCCCCGTGACCCCGCCCCCAGCGCGAGGCACACGCTCCTGCGTGAGGGACACGCCCACA
>NW_026623410.1:1418599-1428939 GCF_030028575.1 Malurus melanocephalus | reverse complement strand
CTTCCCGGGCCGGGAGGAGCCCGCTGTGCCCCGCACTGACGCCCTGCTCAGCCCTCCTACCCTTTACCGCAGCCGGACGTTTTGCAGCCCAGAAGAAATGCCAACGCGGCCCGTGTTCCGTGGCAGGGAGGTCTGGGTGCGCGGGGCCCTCCTGAGAGGCTTCAGGTGCAGCCCTGCTCCTGGAGCAGCTGGAGCCGGGGATGGACACACCAGCCCCTGAACGCGGTATCGAAGCCGGGACCGTGCAGATAGTGCAGATGGGCCCTTACCTGTCGCAGTGCTCCCAGCCGCCTGAGGCAGGGCTGGGATGGGCCACACCGCCCCTGAGCACGGACAGGGCATCCGAGGGGACATGATACCAATTCCACGACATGAATAAAGCCTGGCCTCATCTGCGACGCACTCAGCAGGGGTGAGAAGTCCTCTGTCGCGGCCCGCAGGACCACACGGGAGAGGCCGGCCACCATCCCTGCCSTCCCCACTCCCAGACACACTGTCCTGCCGTGGTCCTGCCGCTGGACATGGTTGGTGAGCCTCAGAGCACCCTCCCTCCCACCCACCGGCATGGACAGCTAGTGTGGGTCACCCAGCYGGGCTCCTGATCATCCTTGCTCCAACTCTTAGGCTGATACCTGTGATCCCACACCACATCCCAGGCACACACAGCAGCCCCGGTGCCCCCCAGCCTGGGGGTGCCCATGGGGATGGCAAGCAGAGCAGTCTTCGGGATGCCACAAGGAAACCACGCAACCAGATTGACATCCCAAGAGTCTCTTCAGCGGCTTTGCCCCTACATACAGGTGCATCTACAGAATATATACATGCCTTAGCAAGGGGATACTGGGAACCGTGCCACGCATGGCTGAGGGTGCTCAACTAATGAGTACAAAAGTGTGGAGGGCTCCATGTGCCCTCCAAGTCCAAAGTTCCTCCTGTTCAGTTGCAGGAGGGTCTGATTTTGGGGCACGGTGGGTGACCTGCCAGGGCTCCTGGCGGCACGTGGCTTTGGCACTGCCCAGCTTGCTCACGATGCTGCCAGGTCCGGGAGGATGGACTGGTGGCAGAATGCTGGGGGATGCTCAGGGTGGCAGAGCCCAGCCCAGGTGCTTCATCTGGACTGTGATCCCAGACTGAGASCTGGGGGGAGCTGGAGGGCCCTGCTCCATGCCCGTGGGCATCGGGCAGCAGCCAGTGGCACTCTGCCATGGGCATTCCTCTCATGGGCTAACCCTTGGGGAGGAGGACCTGGAGATTTCCCTATGGAAGTGAAAGGTGTTCGCATCCTGCTGCCAGCACCTGTGCGGCATCCAAAATGCATTTTTTGGGTGGCCCTGGAGTGTCTGTAGTGAGTGAGGGAATGTCCCCTCGGCACACCTCTCATCAGGATGCCCTCTCCTCCCCGGCTGCCCACTCCTGCAGTGGGGTGAGGTGCCAGGAGTCTCCTCAGTCTTTTCCCTGTACAGCTGGAGGCCGGCTGGCAGGGAGGGCRCTTCCTGCCCCTCCATGTGGCATGTCCAAAGCCCCAAATGTCCGTGGAGTCTCTKTTTTCACCCTGTAATTGCACAGCCCCCTGCGACCCTGTGGCAGCTCCCTGCTCCTCCTCAAGCAGTGGTGGCTGCTGGTCTATCCCTGTTCCAGCGGGCACACACCCGCACATGTCCCTTCCCTGGACACCTGCCCTGCCTGTGGGCTGAGCTTCCTCATGGAGACAGTCCAGCTGAAGTTCCTCCGCTCCAGCCGGGGGAGAGAAGCCACTCTGTCCTGGTCCTCATCACCAAGAACATGCTGTGCCAACAGATACCCCTGGTCTGAGCCCGTGCTGCTGCTGGGCTCTGGGCCACAAGGAAGCAGGAGCTCTGCGTTGTCCCATGCCATGGCTCTGTGCTGTCCCTGTGGCTCTCTGAGGCCTGGCTGTACAATGAGAACAAGAGCAGCTGCTCAGCATTTATGGCTAAGTCCGAGTGAAGTGGCTTCCGCTTGCGTACGGGGCTCCTCTGGGGACAGGGAAGGATGGGGATCAGGCTGGGCGGGAGCCAAGGGTCAGTCTTCACTGGCCGACTCCTGGAGAAGGCGGTGGATGTCCTGGAAGGAGGGACGATCTTTAGTGTCCCGTCTCCAGCAGCTGAGCATTAGCTTATAGACTGAGTCGGGGCATAGCGCAGGCTGGGGAAGGTAGGTCTGCAAAACAGAGGGCAMAGATGGCAAAGGGACAGTTACTGCCACAGAAACCAATGTGCAAACTGCTCCTGGAGAGCCCTGTTTCTCAGGGAGTCCCATATGTCCCTGCCCCAGGGAGCCCAGCTGACACAGTGCTTCTATCCCCAGACCACGAACACTGAAATGGGGTCAGTGCCTTGGGCTGTGTGAAGTGCAGGGTTTGCCATGATGGGCCCTTCACCAAGATTCCTTCCCAGAGGAGTTCCTGTCCCATGACTGCTTCACAGCCAAGCTCTCTGGTCACCTTTAAGCCTCTAYCCAAGTCCCTGACATCCCAGGCACACCACTGCCCATTCCATCCCATCCCGTCCCATCCCATGGATCCCATCCCATCCCCACCTGCCGGCCCTGGTCCCGGAAGAACTCGCCGGTGTTTTCGATGACCTGCTCATCGGACATCTGGGAGTAGGGCTGCTCCYGGCAGAGCGTGAAGGTCTCCCACAGCGTCACGCCGAATGCCCACACGTCGCTGGCCGTTGTGAACTTGCCCTGGCCAGGGAGAGCAGAGCAGGGTCAGCCATGGGCTTGGCCTCATCCTGCTCCAGAGGTGGTAGGTGCTCAGGGATCAAAACCTCACTCTGGATGCTTCAGCATCCGGATCTGGGCCCAGAGGGGTGCTTGGCTTCACAGACCTGCCCTGCCAGAGCTGGTGAGCTCCAGGTCAGGCTGGCAGTGACTGYTCTGAGAGCTGGGACTCACCAAGGACCCAGCTCCCTCCAAAAGTAAAAAGCAACACTGCTGCCTCTTCCAGGTCTCCCATGGCCAGGACAAAAAGTCAATCATCCCACTTAAAGCATGTCCTGCACTGGGACATCAAAAATCACCGTAACCCCCCAGCCCACCTTGAAAAACTGCTACCACTCCTGCTCTCCCCATGCTTCACCCCAAATGTGGGCTGCAGAGAGCAGAGACCTCCCCATCCCTTCTGCACACCCCAGCCCAAGGAAATGAGGCAGTGAGCATCCCCAGAGCCGTGCCAGCATCCATCAGAGGACCCCAGCCCCRTGTACCAGCAGGATGCTCTCCCAGGACATCCATCGGATGGGGAGCACCGCCCGGCCCTGGATGCGGTAGTAGTCACCGCTGTAGAGGTTCCTGCTCATCCCAAAGTCAGCGATCTTGATGGTGTAGTGCTTCCCCACCAGGCAGTTACGCGTGGCCAGGTCCCGGTGCACGAAGTTGAGGGATGAGAGGTACTTCATGCCTGAGGCAATCTGGGTGGCCATGAACCGCAGGTCACTGTCCGGGGCACAAGGGAGGAGTGAGTGMTGGGGAGGGAGGGAGGAAATAAAGGGAAAGGAGGGAGGGCGTGGCTCCCAGCAGGGTATTCCAGGGGCAAGCAGCCTTGCCTGCCCCTGTTATCCTGGACAACCCTACCTGATGCTGGGTGCKTGGCCAGCAGCAGGGCCGCCTGCCTGCTGGCGGGACAGGAACTGGTTGAGGTCCCCGTTCTCCATGTACTCGGTGATCATGCACAGGGGGTCATCTGTGATGCACACCGCCAGCAGCCGGATGATGTTGGGGTCCTTCAGCCGYGACATGATCTTGATTTCCTTCAGAAAATCATTCCTTTCCGGAACAGAAACCACACAGATCGGATAGACAGACCCAGAGGGGCACGGAGCTGTGCACAGCCTGGCCAAGAGCGCCCCTCGCCCACCCCATTCTCCTGGGGGACCTGTGGGTGCCCTCCCCTGGGACTGCAGGGTGTGCTCAGCAGGTGGACAGGCACTGGGGAGCTCATTAGGGCCCAGGATCCTGACACAGGACTGCCCAGAATCCCCAGAAAGCTCAGATGTGTGGTCCTTGCAGCTGCACTGAGCTCATGGCTGATGGAGACAGGGCCATCCCAGCTGTGCTGGCRGGGCTGTGCATGGGGGCAGTGCTGGGAGTGTGCACCCCTCAGCCCCTACCTGGCGTTCTTGTTGGCATCCGCCCGCAGCATCTTCACGGCCACCAGCACGGGGCCATCAGAGCAACCATCCAAGCCCTCYAGGGCAAAGTCCTTCCCTGTGAACTTCTCCATCCCCTCCACTTCACAGAGGTGGACCTGGGGGAGCAAGGGCAGCCATTACCTCTGCGGACTGACACTCTTCCCCAGCCCCTGTGAACTGGGGAGAGCTTTGCCTGAGCCCTGCTCGGAGCAGGCCTGATTCCTGCTCACCTCCCCAAACTGGCCTTCCCCCAGCTTCTCYTTGAAGGTCAGCAGCTTCCTGGGGAATTCCTCGACAGCCACATCCTTTCCAGAGAGCAGGTCCATGGTGAGGGCTGGCACTGAGTAGGTGTTGCCGCCTGTSACACCCTGCAGGTTCACAATGTCCGCCTCGGCGTAGTGCGGGACGCCCTCGGGGACGCTGGCCTGGGATGGCTTTGCTGGGCCGCTGCAGCCTGGGGGGACACAGTGGGGCCAGCCCTGCCATGGGTGTCCTGCCCTGTGCCCTCTGCTCCCTGGTGGCTGCTCACACACCGTCCCTGTCCTCCCCAGAGCCCCCGCACTGCTGCATTCCATCACAGGCTCCTCTTGCCCTTCACTGGCAAACACATCCCGAGCACCAGACGAGCAGAGATCAATGCCTGACTCCCAAATCATTGCGGAAGAGGTGCCAGAGCATCCCAAGGATGACAGCAGGACACAGCTTAGGCTGGCACTTCAGTGATGGCTCTCAGTCACAGGCTTTGTGTGACCTTTGCGTGGGATGCACAGGGGCTTGTGCAGCTTYTCCCCTCTGTGACAGAATGTTTGGAGAGTGGCCAAAATCTGGGGGGAGGGGGCTCTGAGCAGCAGGCTCAATGTGGGGTCGATGRCTCTGAGCATGCAGGGGGTCCTGGCTCTCACCCGTGTCCTCCTCCCCYGAGGTGAACTCGGGCAGCTTGCGGATCAGGCGCGAGGGCTCCTGGTAGTCAGGCCCCAGGGGGAAGATGCGGTCATAGGTGGAGTTGGACTCCTGCTCGCTGGAGGAGGAGGAGCGGTTGTGGTTGAACATGCTGGACTCGCTGGGCAGGGAGAGGCTCACGGTCATCTCATCATCCAGCATTCGCCGTGACGCCTGTGAGAGCGGGGCGAGGGAGAACAGAGRTGGGGTTCCCCACAGTGTGGGGTCTGTTTTGTTTCGTGGTGCCAGGGGTGTGCCCAAACCTCCTCTCTAGTGCCTTGTCCCTGGGATGCCACACCTGCCCGGGTCTGCCCTCATGCTTTCCCCTTCTCTTGTCTGCCTCTATGGAGAAGSGTTTGGCTTCATCACTTCTGTGAGTGACCTTGGTTAGGGGGTGCCTGTGGTGAGAACCCCCCCACACCCTGGCTCTGCTGCCCCAGATCAGCTTCAGGACAGAGGGATGGACAGACAGACAAGTCACAAAGTCACACCCTGCTCAACTGAGTCCCCTTGCTTGGRGGATGGGTGCAAGGCACAGCCTTCCTGAGGAGGGAAGGGAGCACTCTGTTTTCCAAACRATGAGCTTCCAGAAGAACCTGCCCAGAATGAGCCCTAGGGCACCTCAGCRGCCACACTGAGCTTGCCCACCTTCTCCAGCATCTTCTGCCAGAACTGCCGCCACAGGATGATGACAATGATGGCCAGCAGGATGAAGATGATGGCCACCAGGCACCCGATCAGGATGCGCGTGTTGCTGTCATCTACCTTGAGCGTGGGGTCTGGACAGAGAAGGGGACAGCGAGAGCCAGTCACAGTGGGGCATGGGGAGACCCCTGCCCCTTTTCCACATGGGATGGGGCACAGCCCCTCTCCCAGCACAGGGTGCTTTCTGTGCCTTACCATAGGTGGTGGGGACCACAGGTGCCTCGGCRGGGGGCACCGAGTTATTGTACATGGCTGCATCTGGCCAGGGAGAAGAGAACTTCAGGGTGGGAGCTGTGTGTGCCCACAGCCCTGCTCCCTCCCTGAAATCCCACCCAGGAGGGCCTAGTGACGGCGGGTACCTGACTGGAAGGTGATCTCRCTGAACATCATCCAGCTGTCGGCAAAGTAGTACTGGCACTTGATGGCGCTGGCCATGCGGTGCAGCAGGGGCACGGTGACGAAGCGGGCGCTGGGGTTCACGTCATCCAGCACCAGCACCGAGGAGACGGCGCCGGGCTCCCACTCACCAGCGTCGGCGCGGAAGTAGCACTGCACCTCCTTGAAGATCTTCACCCCTTTGGCGAACATGTTGTTGCAGTGCACCTGTGGGGCAGCCTGTCAGCGCAGCCGCCGAGGGCCACGGGACCGGGTGACGGGGCGGGGGGTGCGGGGACCTTCATAGCTGTGAAGTTGCGGATGCGGTCGAACTCGAAGGTGATCTCCACGAAGCCGCCGGCCGTGCTCTCGTTGCGCCAGCCCACGTAGTCGTAGCCCGGCCAGACGTGGTACTCGTGGGTCTGCGTGAAGTCGTCCAGCCCCGACACCCCATCCGTCAGCTGGCCCAGGCCCTCTGTCATGCTGGCACGTGTGAAGGGACAGAGGGAGGGTGATTCTCGCCAACCCCACAAATCTGCCACCACCCAGCACCCCTGGCAGCTCCTCACAGCCCCTGGGATGCTCAGGGGGGATTGTTCTCCATGTTCCCTCTGGAAAAGGCTTTGGGGTGCTGCATGTGTGGTGCAGCTAGAGCAAATCCAAGGGAAGGGCTGGGGGTGGTTTCCCCATCATGCTGTCCCCCTCATGACGTGCAGCCTCCCCAAGCTGGCCATGTCCCTCGCCTTAGGGACACCACGAGCATTCACTCTGCTGAGGGCCAGCACATTGACTTGACAAGGCAGGGACGGAACAGCCCCCTTGCCCGCTGCTCAGCGTGGCAGCCGGCGCTCACCTGTACCCGAAGGCGCCGTCGTACACCGAGTCATTCAGGTAGATGACGGTGCCCCCAGGAAGGACGAGCTGCTGCCCCACKGGCGCGTTGTAGGACACCAGCCCATCTGCAGGGAGGGGAGGGTGAGTGCGCGGACACCCCGCCAGTCCTGGGTGCTGCTGGACAGAGCCCCCACGGGATGGCCAGCACCCCGGCTGGGCGCCGGGGACACGGGGACAGCACAGGAGCACACCACCCACCCAGCCAGACACAGCCATACAGCTCCACGCGCAGGCAGACACTCATGGAGTGGTCAGTGACAGGGATGAAGCGGACAAAGCGGGCGATCAGGGGCGGCTCCAGGTCCTTGAGGACGATGTCATAGGTGTTGGTGTTCCCGTCCAGCACCTGCAGAGAGAGAAGCACGGTGGGGATGGGCAGGAGAAGCCTCCTCTCCCAGCATCCAGCACAGCCCTCCCTCTCCTCCTCACCTGCTTGCCCTGCCGGTTTCTCCAGGAGATCCAGCGTGTGCCGTCCCGGCTGTAGCTGATTTTGTACATGGGGGCGAACTCGTTGCCRTGGCCCTTGCCGTGGCGCCCCTGGGTGCCCACCAGCGTGATGAAATGCAGGGCGTGCAGATCAATCTGCAGGAACTCCTTCAGGTCGTTGGGCTCCACAGCAGTCTTGGGGCACCAGGCTCCATCGCCCTCCTCCGAGTCCAGCCTGCGAGCCCAGAGCGGAGGAGCTGTTTGTGTCCCCCTTGTCCCCTACATGGCAGCCCAGACCCTGCCCTGGCTGTTGTGCGGGGTGCCCACACTCACCGTCCGTGCTTGGCAGCTGTGGAGTCAGACCATTGGCTGGAGGCTGAGATGTCCTCATCAGGGATGTGCCCTCCCGACATTCCCAAGGGATACCGACACACGGCTGTAATGACACCGGCCGGGCTCTGAGCGAGAGGGAATCCCTCCTTGGCTCCCCAGCCAAGGGCAGCCCTCTCCATCCCTCTGGCTTACAAAGGAAACAGAGCAAGGATGGGACAGCCCTGGCTGCGAGTGGAAAAGTACCCGGGATGGCAGGAGGGCTGCACCCCCGAGCGGCAGCCGGCTCCCTCCGCACCGCATCCTCGCTGCTTCCCAGGAGTTATTTTTTCACGCCTGGCTGCCAAGAGCACTGCTGAAAGGGCGGCTTGTTTGGCCATGTTTACTGTCTGGCTGCCGGCTCCAGCCCACCGCGCTCCCTCCACACACCACCCCGAGCAAACACCCGCACCGAGGTGGCGGGGACCAGGCAGGACACTGTGCCGGGGCCACCTCCTACCCCTGTGGCCCCCTGCTCGCCTGGCACTGCACTGCAGTGAAGAACCCACATCCCATTGTGTCACCATCCCCAGGACACCACACACAGGGATCATATCCTATATCAGGCACAGGGATGAGCTCATCTTCATCATGAGCACTGAAAGTACGGGAGCATCTTTTATCTTCTGCTCTCCCACTTGTGATGCCCTACAGAGCACAGCCCCCACTGAAATTCCCGTTTAATTATTGCCAAACATGGAGCCAGCACAGTTTCTTGCCTTGGCAATAACAATCCTGGCCAGGCAAAACAATGCTGCCAGGCACAGATGTCTGCAGGAGAAACAGGATTGTCTCCCTGAGTAAGCACCATGCAACCTCCAGGAAAAACCCAGCTACTCTTCCCATGGATAGAAGAAGCCTTTGGAGGGACGTGCTACAGGGATGCCCTGGGGAAACCCTGGGAAAACTTGGGCTCAGCCCATCCCTGCAGCACAGTATGGGGCTGGGCCCTGCAGTGTTGTGGTTTCTGAGCAGAAACCAGGCACCCTGGCAAGCCACTGCACTGAAGTGGTTTGCTGCAAAACCGCCAGAGAAGGCACAACCCAGCAGAGAAAACAATTCCCTGGCACCGTGCAGCCTCCAGGCTCGGTGAGCCCCCATGGGGACGGGCTCTGCTCCGAGTCCAAGCCGTGTCCAATGCCCCGCCTGCTGCCAGTGGCAGGACACGCCCGTGGCACACAGAGGGAGCTCCGCGGTGCCCGAGTGAGGTGTGGGACAGTAGAGTGCCCAGGCAGGTGCAGGCTTGGAGGGTCATCCTAARGAAAATCCTAGAGATGGTGGAGATGATGGATGGAAGCCCAAACTTGGCCATCTGGCAGGAACAGAGATCGGGGAAATGAAACTGGCACGTGCAGCTCCCGGTCCCTGTGTCACTTACCGGGGTTGACCTGRGCTCTGGCAGCCTGGGGGATGTGCAGCAGCAGCAGCGGCAGCAGCGACAGGAGGGCCGGTCCGGGGGTGGCCCCCATGTCGTATCCTGAGGAGACAGAGGCAGGGCTCTTCAGGCTGAGGAGCGGGCAAACACCAGCCCCGCTTGGGGCTGCCAGCCGAGATGGGAGCGCTTCCCCTGCACCAGTGTCCGCACCTCACCCTCGGAGGAGGAGCAGAGCCCCAGCCTCAGATGTGTGGGGGTGGTCCCAGGGATCCCGGCCACCGCCCCCGGCGTGCCACATCCACACGGGATGGCCACAGGAGCCGCAGGAAGCTCCCTGGGCTCTGCCCGGGGCCAGCTCTGGCTGCTGCCACCGCAGGGCACAGCGGCTCCGGCCGGGCCGCCCACCCTTGGACGCCTTTGAAAGCAAAAAGTTGCTCAAGCCCGTCATACAAAACAATAATAGCAGGGTGCTGGAGCGGCTTCCCTGCCTGCTGGCTCCCGGAGAGCAGCGCAGATCATCACCTGAGATTTACCGCGGGTTTCCTGGCACGGCTTCCCCTCCAGAGCGGGTCCCAGGGACGGTGTGACACAGACAAGGTGGGACACTGGGTGCGGGAGCCAGCTTGCCCCGCTGCTCGAGGGGAGCAGGGGATGAGGTGCAGGGGACCCGGGGGCCCTGGCAATGGGGCACGGGCTGCAGCACGGGGAGAGAATGGAATGGTTCTGGGGGGGCTTCTCCTGGGAGGGACAGCCCGCGGCACAAGGGGATATCCCCGGCATGTGCCTGCCCGCGTGTCAGCGCTGTCACCACGGCCATGACCCCGGCTCCGGCCAGCCCGCAGCTGCCAGGAACCCCCGGGCCCGAGCAGCTCCCACTGTGCCCACACACCTCTGGGGAGCCACCATGGGGTTTGGCACCAGGGACACCCCTAAACGTCACCAGCCCTGCCCCAGGCTCCCTGAGCTCCCCATTTGCCAAGAGTACTCCTGACACCAGCACCAGATCCAGATTATTCTATTCTATTCTATTCTATTCTATTCTATTCTATTCTATTCTATTCTATTCTATTCTATTCTATTCTATTCTATTCTATTCTATTCTATTC
>NW_026623410.1:1391239-1418284 GCF_030028575.1 Malurus melanocephalus | reverse complement strand
AATCGAATTTAAACTCGATTAAACTGCACCTAAATGTAGTTTTAACTTTGAGAGAATACCCTGCCTGGGGTTGAAGGGACTGCAGCTCCTGGCCAAGTGGGGCCTGGCTGCTGGGGTAAATCCTAGCCAAGCCCGCTGCACCAGGGATGTCTGTGCTAGGCTGGCACACCCTTGAACCTGCAGGGTGAACACTAACCCTGCAGGCTGTGTCCCTGCAGCGCCCCACGGCCTTGTCCCCACCACCAAGAGAAAGGCCAAACCCACCCAAACCAGCTGCCACATGACATGTGCCCAGCATCCCACAAAGCCCAGATGGGAGGTGCTGGATGTGGCCCTGGACGCTGCCAAAATTGGGGTTTGGCATGGCAGGAGTGAGACTGGGTCTTGCTGTGGCCACACCAGTACCTGAGGGGAGAGTAAAACCCCAGGAGCKGCCACCTGCACTCTGCTGTAGGCTCTCTGCACCCCACAGCACCCTRCTGGATTCCTGGGGGGCTGTGCGGGAGGCACAAGTAAACATCTGCATTTATGATGATTTCCCCCACTTTTTTCTATTTTTTTTTTTTTTTTAAAGCACATATGTGGTTGCTTTTTTTCCTTTATTCCCAGCTGGGAAACTGTAGGGAGTTGCAAGTAACTCAGCTGCAACTGGGAATTCCAACTGCATCACACACACAGGAGCCTCCTGCGTTTGATGCTGGCCAGTTCCCCCAACATTAAAAATCTTCATTTCCTTCTGCATTCCAAAAAATATCCAGAGATATTTTTCCCCACTATCCTTTCAGGCTGAGTAAACTCCTGAAGCATCAGGATACCAGATGCTGTAGTCTCCTGCAGGGAATGCATTTACATTTATTCTAATGTAGGGAAATCATCCTCATGCAGCCATTGGGAAGCGCTCAGAGTTCCTCAGGGGAGCGGCGTTGGGGGACAGCATGGGGACAGTGACTCCAGCCCTGAGGCTGGGGGCTAAGGGACACACGGTCAAACACCCGGGCAATATTGGCAGCCCAGCTGGAAATCACTTTTTTGTTCCACCAGCCCTGCTAAAGGGATGGCTTTGCAACGTTTTGACTGAAAATGTTTGCTGAAAATTTTCAATCACTGGAAAGTTTTAGTGCAGAGAGCTTTTGGAGCTCCTCCCTGGCATCGCCGGGGCTTTGAGTTTCCCTTGGCCGCTGCTCTTTTTTTGTTTTGCTTTTTTGTTTCCCTCCTTCCTTATTCTACTGAAAAAAAMCAAGGGAAAAAACTGGGGGAAAAGCTAAATCCACGTTTATTAAGARACAAACCCTTCCTGAGCCGTGGTCCCTCTTGCCCTCAGCCTCTGCCAGGAGAGGTCCCCAGCTGGTTGAGGTCCCCAGCTCGCTTCCCAAGTGGGCAGTGCTGTCTTTGCCAGCACTGGAGGAGCACCATCCATGGGGAGGGGGCTGGATGGCAGCAGCCTCCTGTGCCCACCAGCTCCTGGACACAAATCACCCAGGAATTCTGCTGCAGAGCCCCTGTCCCCACACGGGACTGGGGCTCCCCTGCTGCCGGGATGGCAGGCGGGTGGGACACGCCAAGGCCAGGCTCAGGGAACATCGAGAGGCTCCCCATGAGCCTGTGCCAAGGCTGTGTGGATAAGGGGGTTCAGGATCCCCGCCCCGGCTGGCACTACAGCCCCCAGCATGCCGCGCCGCCGGCACAGCCTTGGCGGGAGCACAGTGCAGCATGCCGGGACCCGTAGTCCTCCTCCCGTCCAAAAATGCCATTTTAGACCTTCTCTGGGCTGGATGCAGCCCCATTTTCTGCAGSAGCAAGCGCCTCCCCAGCCACGGGCTCGCTGCCTCAGCCCGGGACGTCGCAGCCGTCCGGGGAGCGAGGAGCAGCCAGCGCGTCCCGGTGGCTCCAGCTGCCCCGGAGACCTGCCAGGAGCACGGCCAGGGGGCTGGGGACATCACCCTGTGGGTGCTGCAGCCGGCAAGAGCCCCCCAAGAGCCGAGAACTCTCAGCCGTGCTCCGAGAATCCCAGCCGTGCTCCGAGAAATCCCAGCCGTGCTCCGTGCTCCGTGCCACGGCATCGGTCCGACGGGACACGGGGCTGGGGAGCCACAAGCGGGCTCCTGGCACCAGCATGGGGCACGATGCTCACGAGCATCGGAGCAGTGGCCTTGTGTTCCCCTCCCCAGCTGCCCCGGAGCCTGGCTGGGGGACCCTGGGGACAGCAGGGCCTCTCTGGCTGACCAGCGCGGCCACCGGCTCTGCCAACACACACACAGGCGGGAGCTGAGGGGGACACCAGGGACCGCTGACCCGGCATGAGACACAGGGGGAACACTGGCACTGGGGGTCAACTGGCAAAAAAGGGGCCAATTGTCACCTGCCCGAGTGAGGCACAGCCCTGCTGCTGCCCCAAACCCTTCCCAGCCAGACCCACACCCCAGCCCCGCCGGCTGGGCTCCGCCACGGAGCACGGCTTGATCCGCATTCCCCCAAAATCCCAAACTCGGGGGTTGAACGCGTCCCCACGCAGCCCAGAGCGACTCACCGGAGGGGAGCGGGGCTGCGGCGCAGGGCGGGCGGGCTCCTCGCCCCTCGCCCGGGCCGGGRGAGCCAGGCGAGGAGCGAACTTCCCCGGGCTGATGCAAGATGCCTCTGGGAGCTCGCTCGAATTCTGCGGATTCCTGGGAGCCCGCCAGAAGTCCCACAATCCTACATCTTGCACATTTGGTTTCAATTAGGGAGCGGAGAAGGGGAGCCAGTCAGCGATCCGGGCTGGCTTTTCGGCGGAGGTTATTTTCCTCGGCCCGAGGGAATGTGCGCAAAGCTGTAATTTACAGCAAAACCCATTCATAGCGCAAGAGAAAAAAAAAAAAAAAGTCCCCGTGGCCGGCAGGAGGACTTAAAGCAATAGGCAACGTTTGGCTTTCYAGTGCTTGCCCCGTAGCTGTGGCACGGCACGTGTGGCCAGGACCCTCCTCCTGCACTGTGGGGCCGGGTAGAACACCCCCAAAATGCAGGCGATGGGGATGCTCCACARAACCCCAAAGCTGGCACAGAATCCCACATGGGCTACCCCTGTCCGGGCCCCTGTGGGGAGCGTTTGGGACTCCTGCACGGGCACACGTGGCCAGGACAGCGGCCAGAGAGCCAACCTGCCTGGCACAGGGCAGGGAATCGRTGCTCCAGCGGGCTCCACGCGGGGCTGGTGGCTCCACATCATTTCCAGGCACCAGCTTGGCACCGCGGCTACGCAACGCGGCAGGGAGAAAATAATAACAATAATGGGCTCACGATAATTCTTGTGCAATAGCAAAAACCACAATTAAGGAATTTTTTTAAAAGCTTTTTTTATTTTTTTTTGGACTGTTTTGGCTGTATTTTATTCTACTCTCACATTATGCGAGGGAAGCAGCACCCCTGGCAGCAGGCCAGCAACTCCCTAAAAGGCTTTCCTGTCCCACCAGGCACCCCAAAGCCCCAGGGCTGTAGCCTTGCTCCTAAACCAACCTCTCTGCCATTCTCCCAGCCTGGAATCTCCAAACCAACCGAATCACAGGCAGGGGAAGCCGCCCCCTGCCCACAGCAGGCATTGGTGACCCTCGCCACTGCCACCAGAGGGCCTGCAGCGCCAGCTGAGCCAGGGGTGCCCAGGGTGACAGAGGCAGGGCACAGCTGTCCCCGGGCTGGCAGGGAGCAGGGCAGAGCCGTGCCCGTGTGCTGCCCCAGATCAGCTGGCAGGGAGCACAGGCTGCCTTACGTGCGCAGCAACACAAACACCAGCCAGCCAGCTGCTCCCCTCCTGTACCTGGAACTGTACCTGTTCTTTGTGCTMCAAGAACCTGGCAGCAGCCAGCAGCACCCTGCCCCTCTGTCCCAGGRCCTGATGCAAAGGTGGTGGTCTGCAGAGCCAAAACCCCAAAGCCTCGGCCACACACACAGCCCGGCCAGGCTGCGGTGAGCCAGCAGCAGGCACAGTGCCAGCCAGGACCCCTGCACAGCCCTGGYGGCCCAGGCACAGTGCCTGGGGAACCCAGCAGCCACCTTTGCCCTCAGGGGACGTGGGGACTTCCCCCAGAGGGAGTGGTTTGGATCCCATTCCCAATCCTGCAAAGGAAAATCCCTCCCCAGGCAGAAACGGGGCAGTGGGAGGCTGTGACCACATCAGGATCAGGAGAGCAGCTGGCCAAACTCTACTCTTCTTCCCAAAAAATATATTCTTCCCAAGTAAGAGGYGAGGCAGCTGCTGTGCCTGAGGCAACCAGGACACCACACACCCTGGCAGTGGCTCTGGCAGGAGCCCAAGAGCCCCTCCAGGAAAAGCAGAGGGCTGGAGGGCGCGGTGCCAGGCTGGTTTCACCCTGAGCACTCAACACAACTGCCTGCTCCTACCTGCTCAAGGCTTGCCACTGTTTGCAGAAATCCGAGGAAAGTGCAACTCTGCTTCCTCCAGGAACACCCCAAATAAGYACTGCAGGCTAGGGGACCTGTCTGCAGCCACCTTTGCTGCACCAGGCACAGCACTTAGCACGATACAGTCGGSTCTCTGCTCCATGAGCCTCTTGGTGGAAAGCCACTGTCACTCAAACACCACCACATGACAAACAGGAGGGACTCAGAGTTTAATTGGGTGCTTCCAGTTGTGCAATATACAAAGGATGACCAAAAGGGAGGACATGGGCAATGACAAGGACCCTATTAAAAAAAAATAGTCGTGTAGATTTAAGAAAAATAAAAATTCAAGATTAAACCCAGTCCCGTACCATAAAAATCCTCTCTCTGCATGTACAATGACTATTACTATATACATGTTTAAAAATAAATGCCCACAGCCTGGAGTGCAAAGAGCAGCACCACAGCCGTGCTTCGTGGCGGGGGAATCCATAAAGTGTTTGGTTTTTAAATTAAAATATAAATAGAAGCGTACAGCGTGCCGAGAACCGAGTGGGTTAAATCCTCCTCTGCACAGGGTTGGAGCGAGCAGGACCAGTCCTTAGTCCCAGCTCTAAACCTTCATGTGTCCGAGTTCCTGTGGGATGGGCTGCCCTGCCCGGGCACCACGCTGCCCCTACAGCCCATTCTTCACCAGCTCGTGGATCCCRTCCTCGTCGATGATCAGAGGTGTGCGGAACTCTCGGTCCTTCACGTATTTTTCCAGACCCTACAGGAATGAGAGGGGCTTAGGAGCACATCACAAATCATCTGCTCTGCTGAGCTRCTCACAGGTGGCTCTGCTTCCCTCCTGTGCTGGCAGCTTGGGGGGCACCACCCCAAAAAGCTCCCCAGTGTATTAGAGTCACGATTTTGTGGCTTATCCCCTAAAAACCCACTCCCTCTGCAAGGCCCCCCCTGAGCTCTGCAGAGCCACTACTCACTTCTCCTCCATAGGAGACCAGGGGAGAAATCTCACACTGGATGGGCAGGTCGTTTGCATCCTTCAAGCTGCAGAGAAAAAGGAACAGTCAGGAGAGTTGTGTACACCCCACAGGGGACACGGATGGGGCCCAGGATCTCCAAGGCCGGGCGAAGGATGGGGGGCTGCCTGGGGCAGACCCTGCCAGCGCAGAGCTGCCCTGGGTTAGTCAAGCCTTGCGTGCTCTCCACAGAGCTGCGAGCTAGAGTTTAGATACCAGCAACGACTGAAAGGGAAAAGAGCTTTAGATGGGGCTTCCATGATGCCTTTCCACGTGTGTAAGTACCTACAGCAGCGCCTCTGCCCCCAGCCCTGCTGTTTCTGATGCTGCATGGAGACTCATCACCCCTTCCTCCTCCTCCTGCAGCCAGGGGGTGATGTGAGATGCACTCACACAGCACCTTCCCATCCAGCAGCCAGGCAGGATGCTGTGACAACACTCGCTGCACCCAGGCTGAAGCTGGTTCCTGCTGCCACGCACTCACTCAGACCCCTCCTGTCCCAGGTGTGAGTAAATAAAACTCACCCGTTCTAACCCACACCTGTGTTTGCCTTGGAGTTAGATTCAAGATAGTTGTTTAAAAAAAAACATTAACTGGTAAGGAAGGGTAAAGGCAGGACAAGGTGCATCCTTTCTCCTCCACTCTAACTAGTGTGATAAGCCTGAAAACAGCTGGAATTAAAACAGAGATAAAACAGCTGTATTCCAGCAGAAAGTACCTGACAATACAGCATCTGAAGAGGGGGAAGGGAACAAGATTGCTTGGTCTGTGAATCATTTACACTCACCAGCTCCAAGTCCCAGCACCCCTGTTTCCACAGAACACACTGCTGCTGACGGAAGAGTTAAAGCTTCCCTGTGTATTCCCGTAAACCTTCCAGCACTGAGCCAGGGGCTTTCCCTGCTGTCATGGTCTGGATCTTCCAAACTCCAGAGCTGGAGTCACACAAAGCCCAGCTGGCTGCTGCGCTCACATTCACACATGCTACATCAAAGCCTGCCTGACGTTTGCTTCGTGTTTTTAATCCCGTTTCAGTCTGCCTGGCAGACACAGGGAGATGGGAGCCATCTCCAGCTCCAGGATCAGTCCCAGCTTTGCTGTGACAAACCAGGGAGTGTCATCAAAGGAGGTGCCAGGGCTTCCCAACAGCATCCCCCTGTGGGGTGACCTTTGGGGGCTGCGTGCAGCCACCCTGCATCTGTACCGGTGGCATCAGCCCCATCCATCCAGTCATCCCCAGCAGCTCTCCCTGCAGAAAGGAGCCCAGCAGGGAGCAGATCTGCCTGCRCCCGCCACCAGAAGCGGCACCCACCATGGGGTGACATGCCATGGCCAGCATGCGGCCCCGAGCCCCCGGCCCCGTTAGCCTGGCACGCTGCTCCGCCTGCAGCCCGTTAGTCCCTAAGCACAGCCCCGCCACCATGCACTCGGGACATGGATAGTTACTTGTCATTGACATCTGCTGGGCTGGCAGCTGACCTTCCGTTTGTGACGCTACACGGGAATAAACAAGGGTTAGTGAGGGGGGAAAAACAGAGCAAAACGAGTCTGGGGATTGCCGATCTCCAAAGAGGGCAGAGGGAGATCTTGTGGTTGAGGGATGCTCGATGCAGCCTGGCTGCTGCATGGATCTGCTGGTGCCACCTCCTCCCTGCAGGGGCAGCCTGGGCTGTGCAGTGGAGGCTGGCAGGACTCAGTTCTCAGGTGCTGAATTGGGGAGGAAAGCTGCTGCTGACTGAGCGAGCACCACTCCACTGTTGCCACCACACAATCTGCCACCCAGGAGAGGGGACCCTAGCTAGTCACTTCAGTGACACTGTTACCGGTGCTGGGATGGCCTCGTGCCTGATACCCAGCCCAAAAAGGATAAAGGAGTGACAGGAGCAGCAACTCACCGCGGGATGGCAGGGATGCGTGTGCCATTTTCATCCACAAAGTGGCCCCCTGCATTGAGAACCCAGCAGTGGTGCAGGGACATCAAGGCATGGCGGGCTGTGGTGGGGTTGTCCTTGCCATTCTGGCTGTCTGCATTCTTCAGGGGAGAGAACTCGTCCTCACGCAGCACCTCGTACACCACGAATTTCCTGTGGAGGGGGGAAAGCAGAGCATGGGAGGGTCACGTTTGGATACYGTGATTGCTTCATCGTTTTGGCTTCTCCTCTGCCAGGGCTGTTTTCACAGGRGGAGGGGAGCGCCTGGGCCCTAGKGTCAGCAGATGCTCCTCTGGCCCWGGAGCCAGGCTCAGCCAGAGACATGCAGCACCCATCCCTCCAGCTGCTCACATCCCTGCTCATCTCTGAGCACAACTGTCCACTGCTGCTGGACAGCACAGCAGCTGGCATCCCATCCTGGGCACACCCTGGCACARCCCCACAGGCTCTCAGAGCTGCCCCAGGGAGAGCCAGCAGCCTGTTCCCCACGGAGAGTAAAGGACATACTTGGAAAACTGGAAGATGTCAAAGACGAACTTTTCCATCTTAATCCCGTTGGGTTTCTCAGGCTGGATCAGCTGCCCTGTGGTGATGTCCACGTGTGGGATCTTCTTCTCAGCCACGTGGTGCTGCAGCTGTGGTTCGTAAGTGCTGCAAGGGGCCAAGAAAGAGATGTCACTYGCCTGAGCAAGCCACGTCCCCAGCTCAGACACTGCTGCAGCAGGACAGCCACTCTGCTCTGACCCCAGCTGCCCCAAGACACTGGCTGCTCATCCCCACAGCAGCCAGGAGAGACAGCCCCACATGCCCACACCCTGGAAGCAGCCACCAGATCTGGCCAGGAGAAATGCTATCCTAAGGAAGGGACTGTGCAGAGGGGTGGYGGTCATCCCAGCACACCTGGAGCTCACCCAGCAGAAAGCAAGGCACAGCCAGCTCTGCCCAGCACCAACATTCCTGTTGTGGCACCCCAGCAGCCCCTTACTTGACCACATCTTTGAGGAAGGCSGTGGTGAAGTAGTGATTGGCGATGTTGCCGGCGTTGAAGAGCAGGCGCCCGTCGGGGCCGCGTTTCTGGGCGGTGGCCAGGGAGATCTCGCTGTACTCCACCACCTGGTACACGCCATCCACCCGGCACACCACGCCCACCGGCTCCGTGGGGTTGGTCTTCTCCACCACCTGCCCGAGCAAAGCACCGTCAGGGAAACACCCCAAAGCCCCGCACTTCAAACGCGCTCCCTCGGATCTCTCAGCCCTGACAAGGTCATTCCAGGGGATGCTGGAGCCCTCCCCTCCCAGGTGCTTCTGGCAATGGGGACTGGAGGAGGCTGGGATGGCACGGCTGGGTGACAAGGTGTCAGACACACCCAGAGGGTGCAGGCAGGATCTGGCACAAAGCCAACGTGCAGCAGGCACGGATATTTTTAGCCAGCTTGCTGTGCACAGCCAGAGGGTTGCTGGCTCAGCAGAGCCATCCCCYTGACCTTCCTCCCCCTCCATCTGGGCATGGGATACCCCAGCAAATCCCTACCCATCACTGTCACCACAGAGGGGTGGCATGTAGGGGCACAGGGCTTTCTCCTTCCTGCATGCTAAGTTTTATTTCCTCTTTCTCTCATGCAGGCCAGGAGGAGAAATTGCATTCCCTTTCTCAGTTTGCACTCTGAAAGCTACAAGACCAGTAAGTCCTTTCACCTGTTTGCCAGAGCCAAGCCCAAGGCAAACAAAACCTCTGCCTGTCAAGCCAGTCTTTAAGTAAAGCTTTGAGGGTGCAGTGTCCTATCCACAAGACATGGGGCTGGTCCTGTGCCCAGGATGTCATGCCCTGGGGACAGCTGGCAGCCTATGGCAAGGATCCTGTCTGCCTCTGCTGCCCACAGCCACCCGGAAAGAGCTGCCAGCATCCGGGTGTGAGCCAGGCAGCCGCTGGGCTCCTGAGSAGCCTCTTTGCCCCAAAGACCTCTGAGGCTGGGCCTGTCAGTGCCACATTCCTGTGCAAGGCACAAGAGCAGTGCCATGCAGGGCTCAGTGATGCCAGGGGCAGGCAGGACAGCCCCAGGGGCAGGCAGGACTCTGGCACCGTGTGTTACTCCACCAGTGAGCTCCAGGTACTCAGCCAGCTCTCCTGGCTGTGGCAAGCCGGCAAATGAAGGGTGAAAAGTCAGAAAAGCCAAGCAAGGAACAGGACAGACCCCGGCTGGCTGTGCAGAAGCAGTGCCTGCCCACTCCCAAAACCATACCTTGGCSCCGCAGTCTGCTCCCTTCTCCAGGCAGAACCCGATGAACCTGGGGTCAGCCACCTTCACCAGGATGTTGTCCACGCAGTAGACGTGGACACTCTGCACCCCTCTCCGCTCCATGTCATCCATGATGCCGTGGGAGCCCAGGGCCCGRTACAGGCCCCCATTGCCATCTGCAGAGGGAACAAACCATTGGGGCTGCAGCAATGCCCAGCTGTCCTGTCAGCCACCCACACTCATCCTCCTTCCCCAAGGGCTCATGTGGAGGGTCACCAGCCCYGCCATACCCCACCCTGGTCCTCCCCCACCATGACAGACATCTCCCAGCCTGAGTCAGACATGGGCCAGCTCACATTGACGACTGCCTTGCACAGGCTGCAGCCCCAAAAGCTGGTCCTCAGCATCCTGTCTCACCCCTGTCAGCTCCTGGCCACCAACCTGGTGCCATAGCAATCTTGCCCTTCTCCTCCAGCAGGATTTTCCCATCGAATCCCAGGGCAGGCAGCATGCCCTGCTGGAAGAAGATGACATTCTCCTTCTTCAAGCCAAAATAGCGATGTTTCCGGAAGAACTCCTTGGTGGACTCCATAGTGCGGCCACTTGTCATGATGTACCTGTTACAGAGCAGGAGACACACAATGAGCAAGAAGGAGAGGCAGGCGCTCACATCCCTCATCCCAAATGCAGGGAGGACCCAGCCCAGAGGATTTCGGGCTGCTGACACCCACCAGGCTATGCCAACCTACCGGGCCTTGACCATCAACACCAGCCGGACCCTGCCGACACCACCCCACGAGCCGTGTCCCCCTAGGCCACCCCCGCGGGCACTGTCCCCCCGAGGCCGGGACTCACCAGGGGATGTGGCAGGGAGTGCCGTGCTGCTCCTCCGCCAGCTGCTGCAGCCGCCGCAGGCGCTGGGCCTGCAGGTGGAAGAGGGTCTTGCGGGAGGGCAGCCCCACGTCGCACATGCCCTTGGGGTAGGGGACGCCGAGGCGGGTGCCCTGCCCGCCGGCCAGCAGCAGCACGGCCACTCGGCTCGCCGCGATCTCCGCCAGCCCTGGGAGAGCACACACGCGTGGGGCCCGCCGCACCGGCTCCGCGCCGGCTCCGCGCCGAGCCCCGCCGCCCCCCGCACCTACCGCGGCTCTCCCAGCGCGGCACCAGCCCGCGGTCGCGGGAGGCGCTGCCCAGCACGTCCCGCGGCACCGGCTCCATGCGCGCGTCCAGCGCCGCCGCCGCCCCGCCGCCGTCCCCGCGGGCACGGCGGAAGAAGCGGTTGATCTCGGCCACGTCCATGTGGCGCAGCTCGGCCGCCAGCGCCCGGCGGGCCGCGCCGTCCAGCTCGGGCCAGAAGCGCAGCACATGGTCCTGCTCGCCCGCCGCCAGCCGCTCCCGCAGCTCGGCCGTCGCCGCGTCCCCCTCAGCCGCCACCGCCTCCATCCCGCCCGCCGTGGCAGGGCCGCCGCCCCCCCGTCCCTTTATAGCCCCCCGCCCGCCAATGGCCGCGCCCCGCGCCACGTGGTGCGCGCCGCCCGCCCAATGGGAGCCGGGGGCGGGGGCGGAACGGCCCGCCCCTCTAGCGGAGCCGCCGCCAATCGGAGCGGCCGCTGCGGCGCCGGCGGGGGCGCGCGCCGGGGGCTGCCATGGCAACGCGCGCCACGTCAGCGCGCGGCCCCGGAGGGCTGAGGGGMGGGGAGGGRAAAAACCCCAAATCCACCCCAAATYCACCCCAAAAAGCGCAGGCGAGGKCCCTGCGGAGGAGGAGTCCCGCACGGAACAGCCCAGCCGGGCCCGGGAGCCTTGCGGCGTCAGCAGCGATGAGACACCCSCCGTGCCGTCATCAGGGGTCGCGCGGTGTCCCAGAATGACAGCATATTGGGAGGGACCCGCAGGATCATCGGGTCCAACTCCTGGCTCCGCACAGGACACTCCCGAGAGCCACGCCGTGTTCCCAAACGCCTCTCGAGCTCTGCGGGGCTCGGTGCCGTGACGGCTGCCCCGGGTAGCGTCAGAGCGGGCTGCAGCCCAAGCACTGCTCACCCGCCGCCGCCTCGGCCCCCGCGTCCCTTCCCGGCCGCGGCACATTGTGCAACTCGCAGCATCTCCCGGGGAGCTTCCTGCGTCAGCAGGCGCTTTGCCTGTGGATAGCATCACTTCGGAAAGCCTTGCGCCAGCGGCGGTGGGGAACGCGCCCCTGTGGGGTGTGAGTAAGCAGGAAGCCGAGCCCCGAGTGAGCGGGAGGGGACATGGGGGCTGTGGCCAGGCAGAGGTCATCCCGGCGCTCCCGCCCGGGTTTGCAGCTACAGCGGCTGTGGGGCTGGGGGAGAATGCCTGGGGACCCTGGGGACAGGTARCTGGGGATATAATTCGTTTTATTAATATCTTAACAGGAGTTTTAACAGTACAGAAATTACAGGGTAAATCACAGTTACTGCTCTGCTCCCTGGGTGGAATGCAGCTGGCATGACTTGAAACCTATTCCACGATGATTCCCCATACACACACACCTGCCAAGGAAGGAAATGAGGAAGCAGAGTGGAGACACGGTGGCGAGGCTCGGTGGAAACCCTTTCAGGGAGGGAGAACTCGATGGTACTCTGTAGCTGATAAGCTGCATACCCCCGTCAACCAGGGAAGATAGCAGATGTCCCGCTGCTGAGCCAACARCTGTGGTGAAATCCCACTCCTTAGAGGAACTTTCTTCATTAAAGCCAAATAGTAATWTTAACTCCCTCCCACAGTTACCTGCCTCCAAGGCACAATCACCCCTCACTGGGCAGGCACTCTGTGACTCTATTTGTGACTGCACCTTTGAAAGTGAAGCAGAGAATTTTACATGCATCAGTAACAAAGGTATGTATGATTAGAGTCACTCAAGCTCCACCTAAAAACAAAGAAATAGTACAAAAGTAAGTCAAGAACAGGGGGAAAGTGAGGAAAGACTCCATCATATCTGCTGGGATCAGTCGAGGGGCTGAACCGCCTTCTCCTCCGGAGGGACGCCTATTGGGAATTAGAACAGGGGCAAAGGAGTTCTGACAGTCACGGGTGCCAAGCACAAATACCAACGCTGCCATGGCTGGGTCACAGCCCTGCCCCCCAGCCCGTGGCCCTGTCTCTTGCTGACTGAGAACTCTCTCCATGACATTTCAGTGTCACACAAGAACGGCACACTGCACAACCATTTCGTACTGAAGCATTGTTTATTAATCACCTGTATCAAGCACACATCTGCTCAGCAACGGTGCATGACGGGATACAACGGTTGACATCTAACCCRAAGGGAGGCACGTGGTTACAGGATCCGGCACAGCAGGAGGAAGTGTACTGAACCCTCTGGAAAGAACCCGGGTGCAACACGGTGCTCAGGCTATGTTGTTACGAGGCTGAAGACCAGTGAGAATAAAATTAGGAACACAGCTAAGATTGGAGCTGACTTGTGCTTTGGCCAGTGATTTAAACACCAGACACCCTGTGACTAGGATAGGAATACGTAGGTCAGTGCCACACTGAGGGTTTTTGGGAGGGAGCAGCACAGACCAGGAAACCCAGCGAGCATCCGAGAGGAAAGCCTCAACACTTCTGCACCTCAAGCAGGCAGTAATGCGGAGATAAGGAAAGCCAGGCCCATCCCAGACACACCACGACAGATGCCTTGAATTGAATTATCATGCACACTTCAGATACAATCTAGAGTTCAGGAACTCTTAGGTTTTAGCAGGGCTAAAACTTATGCTGAGACACCAACAAGTCACTGAGACACTAGAATGAGTTTTGTCTTGATAGAAAAAGTCTTTGAAGGCAGAGGGTGAGGAATAACAATAAAATGCTTTTAAACCTCCCTGCACCCCGAAGCCTGYAGAAGGGTGGATCCAGTGACAGGACAGAGATCAACATCTTCAACTCTTGCTAGGAGGAATATAAAGAAAAGCAGCTTTGGGAATTTTGCTCAGCTCARTGCTCAAGCCTGGTCAATGAACATTTGGAGAAAAATATCTGGTAGCATGAGTTTGCATCTTGAGGATTTATTTAGCTCCTGTTAAAGAAGCTGAACAAAACCCCAGCCAAACTCTGGTGAAAGAGCTGCTGTGCTGCAGGAACAGGCTGTAGCTCCTCTCTAAAGATCAGTCCTGGCACTTCTCTATCTTTAGTTGAAAATCGAAAGCATATTTCTGACTGAAAAAGAGAGATGAAAGCTTGAAAGATGACAACAGAGCAGCTCAGAATCCTAGACGAATGCACGTGAGAAATGTGTTTCAAGTTCTGTACCTGCACCCCAGCATCTCCCTGTCCCAGTACTGCTGTAGGTGACAGATGTCACACCCTGCACCCAGGGGAGTTTCCTGTGGCCCCACCTGGGCTGGCACTCAGCAGAACAGGAGCTCTGGGGTCTGCTCCTGCCAGCTCAATGCTGCTGACACGGTGGCATTCAACATGTGCATGTCTGGACCAAAGTGCTTTGACCCCTGGCTCAACCCACAGGGACAGCAGTAACACAGAGCTGAGGAGGTCAGCCAAGACCCAACCATACTTCAAACACTGCTCTTCACACAGGAAATACCCTCACCCAGTTAATCATTCTATTCCTCCCAGACACTAAAAGGTGCTTTGCTGCAAGGACAGTTAAATTAAAAGCAATGAATCACATACCCCATCTATGCAAAGGCTGCTTAACAGCTATGTACACCAAAGTAGCATCATTCCCAGAAAAATCTGATCAGCAAATCACACCTTAAAACTCATTGCGGGATTTTTTTTTTCCCTGGCAAGCCCAACATCCCAAAGGCAACAGAAGAATTCAGAGATTGGTCCTTTCTGGGGGAGTTTGGGAAGGGCCACAGTAGACAGGACTATACACCAGCACAGAGAGGAATTCAGACTCATAAAATGCTACAGACATTGGATCTCCTGACACACCACACACAGGGCAAAAAGTCAAGAGGAATTTTTAAGTGCAGGATTCCAGCAAGTCCAGCATCAGCAAGATGCAAACAGTACACTGCAAGGTAATTCAGGTATAATTCCAGGGAAGGTCAGGGATGGTTCAGGCAGCTGTCTCCAAGTATTTCAGCTGGAGAGAAGGATTCACGAGGACGCTCCTCCTCACTAAAACTGGTAGCAAGACCACAAGCCAGAATACACTGGTGACYCTCTAAACAGGGCTGTTTGACTGTGCCCATCAGAAGCAGACAGCCCACCCTGCAGGGAGAGGCTCTGCTGGGTGAACAGGTTTGGAAATCCCTGCAAAACAGCCTCTGCCTACCCACGCCAGCAGCTGCAGCCATAGGACCAGAACGTGCTCTGGGGGGAAAGTGAGGCTGCTCACCACAGTGTCTTCCCCAAGGGCATGTGGCTGTCGTCCCTGACACTGTGAAAGACCTTCTCCTGGCCAGTCAAGTCTGATGACTGATTAAGCCCTTTCCATACAGGATCTCAGATTGCCTCAGGCCCTTTTTGTAACCTAYGAAGGACCAAAAGTGTCAGTGCTTCTAATCTACAAGTATTAATGGGTTAATGCAAAACCAAAACGCACAACACAGAAAAGCCAAGCTTGGGACCTACAACAGACAAATATTTGTTCTTACAAGACTCCCAGGGCAGGAGTCCTGCTGTGACACAAAGAATACTGTGTGCTGTAGCACTCCATTCCAAATATATCACCGAAAGATGCTTACATATCACAGATGATTTGGCATCAGAGCTAGGGAGCATCAGTGCCAGCACGGGTATGTGCTAGAAAGATGAATCCACATGAAGGGTTTTCACATCTACTCAGGCTACAAAGTGCTTACAGGTTGTGTTGGGACTGAGGCTGGCACTGCTCTGGCCACRTCTCCACCATCAGTCCCGGCCCGCCCCAGGCACACAAGCAAGCTCAGCTCCCCACAGGCAGCATCACCACACCTCACTGCCCCAGCCCAGCATGAGACGCATGGCTCTGCTCAGGTCACGGCGACAGTAACCCCACAGGCTCAGCAGATCCAATTTCACTCTTCCACCCTCTGTTCTGCGTAAGGAGACTCAAAAGTCTTCCTGGTCTGGTTTAGAGAGGATGGTGTTTCTGCTGCTTTATTATAGGTATCAACAAAAAGCAGGCAAGCCTTCCTCCTCCCCTTCCTCCTCGCCCACACTGGAGAAGAGTACTTGCRTTATAGGAAAGTTTAACAAAGAAATCCTCTCCCTGGAGCCAAGCCCAGCGCTAAGACCAAGACTTTGGTCTCGCTTCAAATCACTGAAAGGCCCTTGCCAAGATCTGCTCGGCCTCCTGGGCTCCCACTGTCACCRCTCCTGCCACCCGAGCGCCGCCGGGGGCAGAGCCACACCCCCTGTAAATGAGCAAGCACAACACACACACAAGCACACGCTGAAAGCCATCCCGGCCTCCTCGGCACATCACAAAGCAGCACTAAAGTTTCAAAGCCCATTCAAGTCCTTTGCACGTCTCCTTCACAGATGACTCGAAAGCAGGGCTAGGAAGCTCTTTTGCACATTCAATTGTAAAACATGTGAGGAAGAGGAGCAAGACAACTCTCCTGATTGTTGCTACTGCCTACAGCAAGTTTTGGTACAGATATCCTCTCTTATAGGCACTCAGTGGGTAAAACGTAGCCACAACAAACTTGCCATCAAAAATCTTTCCAGTCAGCATTTTTTGGGCAGCTTTGGAATCACCAGCATTTGCATATTCAACAAAGACCTGAAAGAGAGAGAAGAGAAATAGGACTTCAATGCACCATGCCACTTGCCTCCTCCCACCCCTGCAATCGGGGAAGCCGCTCCTAAACAAATTTTTCCCCTCCATCCTTGGCTGAGCAGAGASCTCTGGAGCTAAATGTTGAAATCCCAATTTTAGAGATTCAACTCCTGCTCCTCCATTTGGTAATGTGGTAGAAAGTATGCTGATATTCTATATCCTCAACAATTCCTCTCACACACAGTGGCTTCTCCYTTTCATTCCTTCCATCCATGCTAAATCTATCTGGGCACCTCCCAGGTTAGGTAACCTTACATAACCAGGAAGGAACCTGTGCTGTCCTTCAAAATAGCCATCTATTTTTAGCACTGCCATCAGCCAGGAGATTTCCAGGCACTGAGCAGCAGTCCTGCAGCACATGGAACAGCTTCTTCCCTCCAGTCACTTACTTGGCCTTTACCRGGATTCTCCTTTGGAATAAGCAAGGAAACCACCGGTCCATATTTCTGACACTCCTCYCTTATGTCTTCCAGGATATCTGAGAAAGGAAAGAGTTGGTAGTCTTTCATTTTGCAAACTAGGGTGAGCCAAGAAAGTATTAAAGGTGAAATTAATACATCAAGAACACCCAGACAACAAATATTCCTTTCCTTTTAACTTAAAATAACAAGGTGACACAGCAGAAACYGATTACGGGTCACAGAATGAGATGGAAGTGTCTGCACTGAGCCTGAGGAACTCAGACCTGCAGGCAGTGAATGTCCAACAGCACAGTGCTTTTCCTTGCACACARAGGTACTTGCAGTAGCTAAAACATGAGGGATTTACAAGTGCCCACTTGGAGGAGGGGAACTAAAGTAGATGCCACAAAACCTTCTTTGTGTGAGCAGAACTTGGCCTTTAAACTCATGTCCCCAGAGCTCCCTTGCTTGTGTGCCACTCATGTGGATTTGACAGCAAGCAGAAATGCAAATTCCACCAATGTACCTGCCATCTATCACACTTTAAGAACTCCAGTGAGATACTTTAGTTGTCTGGTGAGATCTTGAATAAGTTCATCAGCAAATTTTTAAGGATCTGTGCTATTGGGCTTCAGAGTCCTGTAGATGTCCAGCAGAAGCTCAGAGCCACAACACATTATTTTTTGGGCATCTAACCACAAAATAATAAGTGTTTTTTATTTTTGTAACTTGGGATTCTTCAACAAGTCTCTACAATCTTTGCTTTCAATCTCAGTCTGTTTTTTTTGGTGCAGTTGACCCCTTGCTACCAAATCTCAGCAGAGCAGCTCTTTGCTGCTCTTGTGCCTATTAATTGTTCACCTGCCYGCTCTCACATCCCCAGAGCCAAACAAAACAGAGCCAGCAAGACAACACTGCTATATGGGAATTGCACCAACCTTCATATTCTTCTTCACACTGCAGAGAAGCATCACTTAGAACATTTAGCAGCCTCAGCACAGGTGTGGGAAGCATCACCAAATCTTCAATATGGGGAGCTGTTTGACACCCACAGAATTAAAAAAATAAAGTCAGTATCAAAGGAGCAAGCAAACAGGAAGTTGACTCAATATTCATTACAATGCAGAAGCACTTACTGCTCTTTGCAGTAGTTTTGYTTCTCTCCACTATTAACTGCATTTACAGTCTGAATTCTCCATTTCCAACTTGACTTTACCTGTGCACTGAGAGACTCTTCCAAAGGGTTCAGTGCACCCTGCAATTATTCTGAGGCCAGCGTCTGAAATTGCTTTTAAAATTAAGGCTGGAGTTGTGTCTACTCAGCCCAGYCTCAGAAACTGATGGGACCCCAAGAACTATGCTAGTTGAACAAACTACCCCATATATATATATGGAGAWGTGAGAAGATGAAATAAATACTCTGCAACCTGCCTCTCCTGTCACTGTTCCCAGGCAAGCTGAAAACAAGCTGGCCAGCTTCTRTAATTCCAATTCTTAACCTATACTAAGGCACAGGCCTCAGATCTCCTCAGAATAGCTTTTAGTTCTTCCCTGAACTCCACACAAACCATCTTTCCCTCAAAATCCAACCACAATCCACTGTTTTGAAGACCATTAAAGTTACTTAAACTATGCAGTACTGTAGAACCAGGCATGACTGCAAGAACTTCACAGGAGCAGAAATAAAACCTTCTGGGCACTGGACATGAGACACTTGGCTCTAGAAAACAAGCAGCTCCAGAATGGCCCAGAGCAGGGTAGCTGCTGTGGGAGAAGGAAACAGTCAAGGAGCAAAGGCTAATGGCAAATTATGAGTGTCATATGAGGCTATCCAGTCCTCTAGAAAACCAAAGCTGTAGGGATAGTGTCACTTCTCCAGGAAAAAAGCTTCACTTCATGTTCATGTACAGGAGTGGCAAGCCATGAACAAATTTAAGATCTGGGCACCCAATCTGCAGTACTTGGAGAGTGTTAATGTGTTTATTTGTTTTGGCAGCTACAGCAGCTGAACACAATAGCAGTACCTCACAGCTCTGCCACTCCATAGTGAGAGGGGAGAGAAAAGGGAAATRGCTTCATTTCTCCAGTCTGAGCCTTCTGTGTGCAAAGTGAGATATTACTTCCTAGGAAATCCTTTTCCAAGCTAAGCACACAATGCCTGCGAGGGAGCTGACAGGCACAGTCAGAWGATGTTGATCTCACAGTGCAAGAAGAGATGCAAGGCAAGCACAGACGCTGTAAATCTCCTCCTGCCTGTCATGGGAGAGTCCTTATGAAAAGCTCAGAGTATGAAAAGCYTTATCAGTACAGATGAAGCCCAGAGAGCTCTCAGGGGCAGTGCTTTGAAGAAAGGTGCTGCCTTCAGATAACCAGGCAYTTTCCAGCTCCAAGTAAACCTCTAGGACTATTCCTCCACAGGACTATTTGCAACCAAGATGCATCAGATGAACTGAAGACTGAAAGAACGTTTAAGTGTCGCCATGGTCTTATATGCTGCCCCTTTCATTCACAGAATGAYAGAATTGCTTAGGTTGGAAAAGACCTTTTAAATCATCAACTCCTACCTGGCAAGGCCAAGCCCACCACTAAACAGGTGCCACATCTACACATCTTTTAATGGGAATAGTGACACCACCACTTCCCTGGGCAGCCCGTTCCCATGTTTGACAACTCTTTCACTGAAGAAATTTTCCTAATATACAACCTAAACCTCCTCAGGTGCAGCCTGAGGCTGTTTCTTCTTGTCTTATTACCTGGGAGAAAAGGCGGACACTAAAGTGAACCTGTCCTTCATTTCACATGTCTTTTTTCAGAGAGGCAGACAAAACAACCCCTAGAACTCAGAGACACCTTGTCTTCTTGCATCCAAGTGACAAATACATTTCTTGCAATGCCCTTCTGCCCTAGGAGGTACTTTCTGCCCAGCCCCTCTGCTCCTCTTCAAATGCCAGGTGACACCAACCACACTGACAATACAGGAAAGGACTTGATGAACTGGAAAGTCAAGACCTGGCTGGAAATGACAAGGAAAGCCATTCTCAGCTGTCTTTGCTCCAAACAGAAAAGCTGTTTCCAAGCGAAAGGCAATGACAGATCATTTTCTGACTTGCTGGGAAAGCAACACTAAATGCTTCTTTGTGCAAACAAGCGTATGTGCAAGTCTGGCAAAGAAAAGAAGCAGCAAAGAGAACGAAGAAAAATGGAAGCTGTTATATAAGCTCCAAGCACTAACCACAGAAACACCTTCCTCGGTACAGTTAGAGGTCTGTGTGTTTAAAACCAACCCAGAAAGCAGTGCCAATATACAACTCCCTCTGCTCCAAAGAAATACTGSCTGCAAGGTTCAGCCATGGGAGGCAGCTTTGATTACAACAGCTCCAGCCACTGGGACACAAGTTTGAAACAGGAATGAGTTTGTTACCTTTGCCTAACATACAGAAACATCAGTATCTATAAGAAGCAATACTTAATAACTGTCTCTGCAAGATACACCAAGGAGCTTAAGAAAAGCAGGGCTAAGATTCAAGGGGAAATGCTAGCTCAGCTCGAAGCATTCATTTATGCTGCAGAAAACCTGGATGCAGAGTTCTTCTCTGGTGTTCTYGAAAGCAGACAAGCTCTGGAGAACGCTACTGTGTCTCTTTTGGAACAGAAAACAGGGAAGGACACAAGCATAAACAAGGACACAATTTCACCTTCTGCTCACTCCATGCAACCCTCATGGGGAGGTCTTGACAAACACCATTATTTACTGAAATCAAAGCGAAAGCACCAGATGAAAGTAACAGTGACATCTGTCCATGACCTGCCACACAGGCACCAGAAGAGGCAGGCCAGTCACTGCAGAAATTAGCTCACACCACAAGAACACACTGGGACTATCTGACCTGTGCAGAGGCAGCAGCAGATGCCACCACCAGCCACTGCCCAAGGCATTCACATTCCTGGTGATTTCTGAACTGGGCAACACTAGGCATAAGAAAACCTACCCACCTACCACAAATAGCGCTGCACTCTCCAAAAGTACCTCAACTGTAAGATGTTAGGTGAATATTCTGGTTATTTCTGTCTCCTCAGATGAATGCTGCTGCCAGTACACCCTTGSGGGTTGAATTCAACCAGAGTCCAGCTAGGGAAAAGTGACAGGCCATGGGGCTGGAGGGGCAGGGCAGCATTGAGAGCACAGGCATGACTGAGTTCCCTGCTGTGGTACCATGGAGAGCTGGCAAGTGCCACAGAGAAGCAGCAATGAAGCCAGACCCAGAAACAACAGTTAATTGCCCTCTGTGCTGCTTCCAGCACATGCTGAGAGTCCTGAGAAGGGGCCACAGGCACAGCTTACCAAAGGGAATGCTGAAGAACGGGCTGCATAAAGCCTTCTCAGCAGAGGCTCGTTTTCCTTGGTCACAATGAAGCATGCTGCAAGAGAAGACACCTTTATGTTCATGCATGTGACATTCCTGCACTGACAAATTCCACCCAGGCTGGAAGCTACAACAGAGGAACACCCTGTCTTTGGGGTGGTTATGGCACAAGGAGAAGAGCAGGAAGCACATCTTCCATTTCTCAGCTGAAGCACACCAGAAGGATAACCTGAAAGCATTTTGGGTAGATGGTAGAGCAGGCTTTCTTTCTTGATGTCTCTCAGCAACAAATAATGGAAACTGCCCACTTAGAAGTGTACAAGGAACACAGCATGTTCCTGCTCCACMTCCTCAGGCCATTCATCCCACATCTCAGGCATACATGCAGTCTCMTGAGAGTGATCACACTCCAAGGTGCAGCCACATCTTTCCACAAATGGGATTCAAAGCAGCTAAAAACCCAGAGCTCGCCTGAGAAWATCCCTAACTTGGCTTTATCAGAGGCTCCTGATACTGTTTCTGCCAAGTTGTGGCCTCATTCCCTCTGTAGCCTCAAAGCACAGTCACAGGACAGTGAAAACAATCCCCTTGGCAGAYGACTCAGGAGAGTTGAAAAAGTGCCTTTGAATCCTGACAGCAGTGCAGAGCAGCACTTTCTGCCCCCCTCCCTCATTTTTATGATAACACTCCTCAAAAGCAGCAATTGTCCAGTTTTCTTCCAATACAATCTCTTGGCTGCAAGYACAAAGCAATGTAACAGCAAATGATCAACATCATGAATGATACTCTACATGCTTACTCCAAATTACACCAAAATCAGAGGAACTCAAACATCTCTGCTAATGCTTGCACTTGTTACCAGCCCAGTGGGAAATTCAAGAACAAAAAAAAAAAAAAAAAAGAAGCATTTGGTGTGGGCTCTAAGTTGTTAAGAGCAAGGCTTGACTTCACAGAGTACATCTTTAAGCAACAGTTATCAAATATGCTACGGTACCTTTTGATAAGGTCTCTGAGGTGATAAGCTGGAATGGCTGAATTAACCACCCCCTCACTGGCAAATATGCGATCAATGATGGCAGAACTGTTTGTCTGGAAAGAAAAAGAAACAGTGACTAGGCTGGTAAAAAAAAGATTGTGCAAAGCTTTCAATATCGCACCATTTTCTGGACTGGATGCACAGGACTGTGGTACTGTGGGGTTTTGTGAGAGCTCCCCAGTGCCCAAGCCTCACATGCTAAATTGGCAGGCTCATATCAAACGAAATATTTCTCATGCAGGAAAATCTGCTGTTACTGTGGAGGTTATGATACTGAAARGATACTCTTTCTCGAAAGAGAAACACAAAAAGGTATTTCATACAAAACACACAACAGCATCAGGCAGCAGGCTCACAACACAGAGCTTTCCTCTTGTTTTCTCAGGATCTAGCCTTACAAGATCCCTAAATTAGAGCTAACATTAAACTAAACCTAGCAAATAATTCCTGTCATTGTGCTGCTGAACGAGYCGACAGCCATCAGCCACTGATTTTGCTGTTCCTCCTGTGCCACACTACAGGCAGAACAATTTGCCTACCAAATTGTCACAGGACATATACTCCAAAGAGAGACTCCTGGAACACTCCTATTTCAGTAACCTGAACACAGGTAGCATTCAGACATGCCAGTCCCACAGGGCAGGTAGGTCTTGGAGGCTCTGGAATCTTAATTCTCAAGGCAATAGGATTAGATAAACATCCTGGAAACACTACCTAGTTGCCAGGTGCTACCTCACAAATCCAGATTACGAACAAGAAGCAGGCGGATTCGTTTGGAGCAAGCAAGAACTGTCTCACCTTCCATTCCTGAGATTGGACTGTATGTTTCAGTTTCATTCCTGAGAACATTTCCAGTAAAACGATTCCCAGACTCCACAGATCCACAGCAGAGGTACACTCTGTCTCACTCTGGAGCCCTGCCTGTGCCAGGCAGTTCTGCAGTTCTGCCTCTGGAGCCCGATACCCGTCTGTTTGAATATATTTCACATCCTACGGGAGATCAAACACACAGAAAAAGTTAATTTTCCCAGACTCAGCTTTTCTACTCTATCCTTAAATCAGTTCACAGATATCCTTCCAAACAGGTCCCCAAAATACTGCTGCTAAACTGACAGAAATCATTGTACAGCCAGTTGTGTGAGGCAGGCAGCCCAACTCCCTGTGCTGCTGTGCTGAGGGAAAAACAGGACTGTCTGGAAAAGAAAACATCTCCCAGCAAAACAGCACTAACATCTGACCTCTGAAAAACTGCACTGCTTGGAGAAAGAGGCTGGATGTCACTGTGGACTGGCCCTTTAACCTCTCCTACATGGAGAAGATGCTGGAAATTCTGGGATAAGGGTTGAACACCCGCAATGTGCTCCCACATCTGCTGCGTGAGAGTGCTAACAGCCCTGCGTGAGCACTGAGGATCAGGAGCTGCTGCCATTATTCAAGTGCTGATGTTCTCTGGAACAAAATGTTAAAAGAATGAAGCAGGCAGCTAAAATGCTCAGATAAGAAAATCATCCAAGGGACTTCCCATACACCTCTTMCCTCTCCCCCTGAAGCCTCAAGTGCTGCAGCAATCAATACCTGCCCAGCTGCCATAGCTGCCTGCTCCAAAGAAAATAGGGAATCACAGAATCACACAAGTGCTGGCTGCAGGAACTGCCCTGAAGGCTCCAGTCCAGCCCCCAGCTCCCAGGCAATAMCTGGTCAGTGAGCTGTGGCTTTGTCCAGCTAAGTCTTCTAAGTGTCCAAAAACAAACTGCATGCTGTGTCTTTTTAATACATGGGGGCTCGTTTTAGACACACTGATGCAACTTAAGGAATGACAGAAGTCTACTTCCTCCTGGATAAGACACAGGATTATAAATTCTTACCATGAGAATATATTCACACCAAGATAATGTGGTTCTCTGACTGAAAAGAAATTTTACAGAAGACATCTTCCGGCAGCAGAGCTCAAAAGCAGTTTACTAACTTAACCATCATATACAAACTGCTCATGGGTGTCCCTTCTCCTATCAGCAGGGAGCAGAACCTCCAGCATGGCAAAAGCAACAACYTGGCACCTCCCCAAACAATATTTAGAGATAGAGAAAACACTGTGGTCAACAGCACTAGCAAAAAGAGCAAGATGGAATTTCACTCCTACCACCCAAAGCTTTTGAGAGCTGTAAGTGGTTGAGACCTTGCTCTGTGTACAACCATTCCCAGTTAAAGCAGCAATAGCAGGAAAAATTATGTAAGGATAAKCTTGGCAGGGCTGTCATAAATAAAAGTAGCATGGATTTGACTCAGATAAGGAAATTATGCTCATAGGCTGCTGCCCCAAGGCAGGGGTGGGGACGGGACGCTGGTACCTGGTGCACATTCAAAGCAAGGTCAGAAGGTTCACCCACACAGCCAGTACATTTCTGAGAAAGGACAAAGGAAACTCAGCCCAAATAAAGCAGACTGGAAGGAACCATGGAAGCAAATAAAACACCCAATCAACTATTATGAGGCAACTCACACAGCACAGAGCAAAACACAGACCTGAATTAAATAAAAATATCTGCATTAGACACAGGACACCAGGAGTTGTGTATTTTGCTGATAGACAGCGACAGATTACCACCTCAAACTCAGCCAAGAATGTGGGAGAACTGAAGACAACATGGGGGAGTTAAGAAGTCCAAACATTAAAAACAACTCCTGCACCAAAGAATTCAGGGATAGGTCACCCACACAACCCTCTGATATTCACAATCAGTAGGCTGTGCTGTCAATACCAGGTAAACCAGTAAAAAAGTATATAAATTTAAAACTGCTAAGTGAGTAAAGTGCGTGGAACAGGGACAAACCAGGACAAYGTAGGCAAGTCACAGAAAAAAAATTTAAGTTTGCTTCCATCACCCAGTGATTAAAGGCAAATGTGATACGAGGTTACCTGATGGAAAGCTTTACTGAGAMTCCTCACAGGCTGCTACTGAGAGAGAGAGGGGTGAAAGGAAGATCTACCAAGCCAACAGCAGAACCTCCTGAGGGTCTCTGATTCCATCAGAAGCCATGGAAAAGAATAAAATGGGCAGGGACAGACAATGCAGTATCACTGAAACAAAAGTGACAGACCCAGCAAATGGGAAAAGCAGAGCAGAACAGGCAGAGACTGTCTGTGTCTGTGAAGAACAGACACTGCCCACCCAGGACAAGATCATGGGCTTTTGATACACGTGGGAAAGAAACAACCAGACTTCCTGAGAAAGGGAAACTGCTTAAGATATGGTGAAAGTAAAGACAAGCACAAGGACACTGCCAGAGATAACACACTTGACTGGGAAGGTTGATTGCAAAGCCTGGATTACTACCACACATGAAAAAAAGGAATTTTACATTTCTGGGTGCTCCCACTCGTCTGACCACATAAGAATTAGCAAACTTCCCAGGAAGCTGAGACACCACTTTTCTCAGTGCATCATTCACAYTGGAATTTGTAGCACAAAGGCTAAGACATCAACAGAAACCAGAGACATACTAGGAGAATGGGAACACAAGCTTCTGTTTCTGGGCCCAGACAACATTTTAGCCTTTTCCAGTAAACCCTCAGCACCAGCTCAGCTCCTACTCTGACCAGGTCACTTTGAAAACATCACAGAGCCACGCAACTCAACACAGAACCATCCGCCTCAAGAGTAGCACATTCCAAACCTGATTTCCCTCTTTGAAGCTAAGTCCAAAGTCAATGAGCTTAAAGCATTCCTCCTCTGCGCTCCACAGGATGTTTCGTGGCTTGAGGTCTGCGTGCACATAGCCTTTGTGGTGCAGGAACGCCAGGGCTTCCAGAACATCTCGGGCGCAGTGCTGGATCATCCACATGGAGCAGCCCTGGTTGCTGGAGTGCAGCAGCAGCTCGGACACGCTGATGTCCAGCAGCTCCAGCAGCAGACAGCGAGACGGGCCGTTGGCAGAGTAGTGGTTGGTGAACACGCCATAGAGGGTCACTGCAACGAGACACAGGGACAGGCATCGGTGACAAGCACATGGCCAGCACCTCTACAAAGGCTGCAGGAGGCAGCTCAGCTCTTTGGTAATGGGTGATGTCCAGAGGAGACCCAGGGAGGAAGCAGCAAGGGAAAACCAGCCATGTCACCTCTACGGGCTTCAGAGGACGGGCTACTCTCACAATACCCACCRGGCTCTGCTAAAGCTCCTGCTCAGAAGGACAATCTCTGGGACACAGATAAGCACAKTCCCAATAGGCAAACTGGACATAATGGCTCTCTTCAGAGACATGTCACTCTCATCCTGTGACAAACCTTGCAGAGTGGGAACCTGAGCAGTGTCTGGGTGGCCAGGCACACCACGGCATTAAAATGCATTTCACTCCAACAAAAAGTATCAGTAGTGGGTGAACTTGGGCGCTTCCAGCAGCCACCTCTAACACACAGGTTTCCTCCCTTCCCAAGCTCATTCCCACCCATGAAGGCAGCCCAGAAGTTCCAGCCCAGAACCAGGCAGGCCAGCAAGAACACAGTCCCACTGCTGTCCCACAGGGAGCATAGACCTTGCTGGGGCTCTGGCACCCTGCCCAAAGGAGTGACCTGCTCAGCCCATCTCTCCTGCCCACCCTGGGGATGTCACCTGCAGATCTCCCACCCAGAGATGGGGTGGGGYAGCCATGGGGGTACCAGAGAGCACCCAGTGCAGGGGAGCTGCTTGGCAGTGTCCAGGCTAGAAGCCCTCAAACCTGCCCACCCAGGGGTGCCAATCTGAGGGACACATGGGCCTGGGGGTGGTGTGTTTGGGGGCCAGGTTGCCTGTATTCCCAAAGGAGCTGGTGGCTCTCCTCCCTGGCTGGGGAAGTGGTTTGGAGACACCAGTTTGGCCAGGGCCAGACTGCCTGGGGGGGGAGCTCTAGGGCMAGGGGATGCCTGCGAGGAGGGTGTTTGGGGATCGGG
>NW_026623410.1:1364764-1390979 GCF_030028575.1 Malurus melanocephalus | reverse complement strand
CGGTACACCGAGGCCGAGGAGCCGCTGCCCAGCGGCGCCTGCACCTCCCACAGCCGGCCCAGCGCCTCCAGCAGCGGCGGCGCCGCGCCCCACGCGCACCCCGACATGGCGCCGTCCCGCCCTCACATCGCCGAACCGCCGCTGCCCCGCCGCTGCCCCGCGCTGCGCCCCGGCACCGGCACCGGCCGCCGCCGAGCCCCGGCCGCCATGACACCGGAAACGGGGCGGCACCGCCGGCGGCTCCGCCCGCGGGGAGGGGCGGGGAGAGGCGGGGAGGGGCGGGATCGGGCCCCTCAGCCCGGGCGAGCGGGGCTCCTCGGGATCGCCGGGCCCCTCAGCCCGGGGCGAGCGGGGCTCCTCGGTGTCGCCGGGCCCCTCAGCCCGGGGCGAGCGGGGCTTCTCGGTATCGCTGGGGTCTGCTCCCCTCTGCCCCGGGACAGGCGGGCTCCAGCACTCTCAGCGCTCCGGGGCACTGCATCCCCCCAGCACCGCCCGGGTACAGGCGAGCTCCAGTACCTTCAATCGCCTCGGGGTCCCGTCCCCTCAGCCCTGCCACCCCCGGGGCTCCCATTCCCGCAGTACCCCCGGGATCCGGACCCCTCTGTCCCGGTACAGGCAGGCTCCAGATCGCTCAACACTCGCAGGGGTCGCATCCCCTCGGCCCAGACACCAACCGTGGCTCAAGCACAGCAAGGCAGCCACGTCCCTCACCCCAACCCGGACACCACCAAACTCCCCCTCCGCCCCACCAAGATGGTGTCAGAGTGGTGCAGGGTGTCCCCTCCCGTCAAGGGACTGCCACACATCAGTGGGTAAAAAAGAAAAAAAAACATTTATTGTGCAATCTGCATCTCCTGTCCCAAACCACACACACACCCTGACAACATAAATAGAGGGAGTGGACCGGCCGTGAGCGACGACTCTACCTAAAAGGGAAGGCTCCCTTGGGATCATAGTGATGGGAGATGCTGGCTCTTCAGAGAGGGGCTACAAGCCCTGGGTTCCATCAACAGCAGTGCAGCGCAGGTCTGAGCAGCAGACACACACCCCACACTGTCTGGGGCTGGAGTTGGCCATGCACAGTGTGATCACAGGGTGTGCTACACCCCAGCACCGACCATGGSCTCTGTGCAACTCTGCATCTCCTCACCCTCGAGCAGGGCCTTGCCAGAGCTGAGAGCTGCAGGGCCCCAGCACCACCATGGAATCCCCACACCAAGGGCTAGGAGATGGAAGGCTCGTCCCAGGACCAAGGGAGCCATGCTCACAGCTTCCTTCCTTCAGTGGGACAACATGGCTCTGGGTGCTGGAAGACATTTCTTCAGCCCAACCACCCTGCATGGCCCAGAAGGAGCTGTGAGAAGGCCCATCCATGAGCTCCTGGGTTCCTCCAACCCAAATCGGGGCTTTGGAGATTTTYCTCTCAAAACCACCTTTGTGGTGAGGATGTACAGAAAAGCTTTAAGCAAAAAGTTCTGTCTCACAGCTGCCTCCTTGCATTGACACRGGTGTCACAGGCTGGCTAACCCCTCCTGTAATCCATGGGGAAACACTCATACAGCAGTATCAGGACCATGTGGCTTTGTGTGTCCCAGTCTCACAGAGAGACCACTGTCCCAGGCAATAAAGGGGAGCAGTAACATGGAGAGGGCTGCCTGTCTGGACAGTTTGATCCTGTCTGTGGTGGCTGGGATGAGACCAGGAAACATGGGAGCTGGAAGGGCTCAGCTTCCTGCCAGAGCCCACTGACCAGCAGYTGTGCTGCCCCAGGTGTCCAGTCCTGCTCCCTGCCAGAGCCCAGGCCTCCTGCACCTGGGGCTCTGCTGCAAAGGGATGGCGCTGGGCAGAATGACACTGTGAAGTCAGCACCTGGAGAAGGCCCTGGGCACAGCTGCTGTCCCAGCTCCCTGGCACCTCCCTGGCACCAGGCACTAGGGCTGGGTTAGCCTGCCAGTGCCCCAGGATGGGCCATCTTGGCAAGCTGAGAAATCCTCTGGACCAAGGCAGCCAGTGCAGATATAGGGAACAGTGTGTGGTGCTTGTGGGACGCTYACTCCAGCAGAGCTGATGGGGTTAGGGGCAGGCTGGCACTTCTGCCCCCACACACCCCCTTGGTCCCCAGCCCAGCAAGGCCCCTGGCTGCAGGCAAGGTGGTAATGGCACCRTGACAGGACAGGAGCTTGGCATTGACCAGGGGAAACAGGCCCAGGATGGGGCTGCAGAAGCCATGGCAGCACAGGCTGTGTGCCTCGTGGGAATTTGGGGAGAAGCAGGTTGTCACAGTCCCCCACACTGGGCAGCAATGGCTCCTTCCGCCCTGGAGCTTCCCCCTCTCCAAAATAATCACCCAAAAAAAGGCAAGTGGCAGCCAGAGACATGTTTGGGAGAGCCAGCCCCCACAGTGCCCCTGTCACAGCTGCCCACTGCTACTCAAAGGACAGTARGTCGGGATGGGTCCCCTCCACCTCCCAGGCAGGGGTACGTGGCTCAGGCCGCCCTGTGCTCCCCGGTGGCTCGTGCTCCAGCCCTGGTCTCCGGGAGGCCTTCTCCGTGCTGGGTGACATCTCAGTGGCCCTCTCACCCACTTGCCACTGGCTCTCCCGGCTGCCCTTGTGGATGAGGTCAGGCACGGGTAAGGCACTGGYAGGCTGGTCCCCACTGTGCTCTAGGGTGCCTGTCACGCTGGGGACCCCAGGGCACTCTGGAGGAGACGGGTCCCCCATCCCCAGCTGCTCCTCTGCGGGGTCAGGGTGGGCTGTGGGTGGCTCAGGAGGCTCTTCTGTGCTGCTCCTCGTGCTGGCCCCCTCTGGCTGYGGAGCAATGAGCATATCCTGGGGGGTCTTCAGGGCGCGTGGYGTCCGCTTCTTGGTGATGGGGGGCGGAGGTTCCAGCCGGGGAAAGGCATCCAGCCCCACAGCCCTGCAAGCACAGRGGGAAAGTTGCACAGAGCCCCACTCTGGGCCCCTCCAGCCCGTCCCAATGGCCCCGGCACGAGGTGCACGCTGCAGGGACACTCACCCATCCTCTGCAGCCGGCTGTCCCATGGCCAGCACGGCGCCCGCGCTGGCGTTCACCTCCATGGCTCCCACCCCGGGCAGAGYGGCCGGCTCTTTGCGGCGCAGGAGGTCGTTCACCTTGGCACCCATGGCCTTGCCCAGGTTGCGGAGGTGCTGGCTGCCAGCGGGCCGGGAGGGCTGGGGCAGAGTGCCCGCCGCGGCAGAGATGTGCTGTGCCCGTGGCGTGGGTGCTGCGCTGGCACTGGCRTTTTCAAACATGCTCTGGTCCACTGGAGGGGGAAAGGGAACAGAGAGGACRTGAGCCCAGCTGGAAGGGTGATCCCAGCAGGGCCAGCCCACCAGCAAGGTGGAAACATGACCTCAGAGAGCGGGAGGATGTTCCTACAGCCCCACGGAGGCTGTGGGCAGCCAGGCCATGCCAGGGCTGCACAGGGCAGTGCATGCATGGGGGACCAGCACGGGRCAAGACAGGGCAGCACTGAGCCCAGGGCTCCACGTTGGCACTGCCAACACACCAAGAGTTTCTCTTACCTGATACCAAGCGGCTTGGGAAGCAGGTTGTGGAAAAAGAGAGAAAGCGAGCATTTACCAGAAGGACAAGGGAAGAGGCCTGTCCCTTCCACACTGCCAGGTGAGGTGGGCTGCCAACCCCCTGCTCAGACCCTGAAGAGATGGGACTCACACAGAGGTCCCTTGTCAGCCACATCCTTGAAAAGCCACAGGGCCTTCCGAGGGGGCACCCACAGCCTGGGTTCTGCACTGCCTGCTCCACCGTGGCTCCCTCAGYCCCACCCAGGCTGGGTCTGTGATGGATGGCAGTGGGTGCTTTCTGGGAGCAGGGCTCTGCAGTCACACCCCACCATGTCTTCTCAGCACAAGTCCTTGAAGTTGTAAGGGCTGTCCCCAGGAGTGCCAGCTCAACCACTCTGTGACTGCCTCCACGTCAGTGTGGGTCTCTGTGTCATGGCTCTGGCCAGTTCCTGGGTGAGGGTTCTACCACCATTCTGCATCCACCTCTACCTCTGCATCCCAGGGGCACATCCTGGGACAGAGACAACCACCTCCACATTCCATGGGACAGCGAGAGGAAGGGTTCCCAGCACTGCTTCCAACCTTTTGCTGGGCTGGACTCTTACAGAGACCCCCAAGTCACTGCAGGCCCTTTYCTCTGCAGTCTGTGGTCCCACAGTCCTGCTGAACAGCGACTTCTCTGCCTGCACCTACAGCACCTACCAGCCCTAGGGTTCATCCTACAGCCACTTCATCCTCACCGAGAGAGACACACAGCAGTGCCTGGGCAGCCTGTCCTCCAGCTTGGACACCAACCCCCAGCAGGGTGAGCAGCCTGACAATCTATWGGAAAGCTCTCTTCTGTCTTCTCAGATGACTCCCAGCCCCTGAGAGGGACAGGCTGGCCAGCAGCAGAGCCAGGACCACAGTCCAGGACAAACTCACTGCTTCCCAGTGATGTGATCCAGTGTGGCTACCAGTGCACATCGTGCTGCCACATCTCCCCCATGCTGTGGCTGATCCAGCACGGCTCCCAGGAGGGCTAGAACTGCAAGGGGTTCCACGGCAGGCCCGAGCTCCTGGGGGAGCAGGAGCTGAAGGCACAGGAGGCTGCAGCCCCCAGGGTGTCTGTGCAGCCCCCAGGGTGTCTGTGCAGCCCCCAGAGTGTCCGTGCAGCCCCCAGAGTGTCCGTGCAGCCCCCAGGGTGTCCGTGCAGCCCCCAGGGTGTCCGTGCAGCTCCCAGGGTGTCCGTGCAGCTCCCAGGTTGTCCGTGCAGCCCCAGCAGCCAAGTGGCTGCCGCGGGAGGGCACTGCTCCATCGCTCCTGCCAGCAGCAGAACGGATTGGTTTAGGAGCAGCCAGCCCTGCCTCTGTGCTGCTCCTGCCTACACAACACTGCAGCCATTCTTTAAGAGAGGCCTTTTACCTCCCCAGCAGACAAAAATCTCYAAAGCCCCTGGAAGTGCCGATTAGCATCTCTGCATCTCCGTGGCACCTCTGATGGTGCCAGGAACCCCCTGGCACCCTCAAACTGTTGGGTCAGCCCCGAAACAAGCCCGTGCTGTGCAGTGGCTGAAGGGGAAGACTGAAACCCCTCTAYATTCTGCTCCCAGAAATATTCTGCTCTCGTGTGCAGCCTGTGGCTTGCACCACAGGCAGGGGTCCCACAGAGGAGGAGGTTTAGATTGAAGGGGGTCTGTGCAAGGCCAGAGGATGCCACTGCTGGTGCTGGCACCCAGCGTGGAGAGSGAAGGAAGTACAGAAAGAGAGAGAGTCAGTGAGAAGAAAGAGACAACAGAAAGCCTTGAGAAATAGAAAGATTTATTTAGCAAAAGCCAGTTGACTAATGACAACACCCAAGGGTTAAGTGCACTTACATTGACAGATTGGCTTCCCAGATAGAGTCAACAGTTAGTAATACGACAGTTGTAGGAAAAGAAAGGACAAAAAATATAGCTATAAAACCCCTGTCAAGGTCCATAACAAAAGTGAGAGGCTAGAGAGGAGTCTTGGAGGCAGCACTGACTTAGGAGGGGTCATTTACATGTGTACACCCACGGTGCAGCATGATGCTGGCAGGATCCCACCCAGCCCCGGCAACACCCCATCGGCCTGTGGGACACCTGCCACTGTCCCCTGAGGGCAGAGTGGGGGCAGGAGCCCAAGACCACAGCTGGGACATGGCCTGAGCTCTGTGTGTGCAGCAGGGACAGACTGGAGTGGTGGCGCAGGAGATGGCTCACCCCACCTGCTCCCTGTGGCAGCCCAGCCTGGCAGAGACCTCTAGCCTGCTCTTGYTCCTCCCAGGCTCTCTTCATCTGCCTGTGAGTACAGCTGAGCTCCTGCTGTCCTCTCCCCTGAATGACCCATCTGCCCACATGGAAACCCCTGCCCAAGCTCAACCATCCCTACCGTGTGCGTGCCATGCCTCGTGCGTGCTGYCATGCCCGCTTCTTCCTCCTGGCTGGACCAGCCTCCCACCCCTTGCTTTCAYCTTCAGCTGCTGCAATGGTGGGATGTCATGTCCCTGCTGGCTGTGGGGTGTCAGGGGGTCTGGCACACAGCTTTGGGACAGGGCATATGGAGGTAGTGGTGGCCAGAGCCCAGGAGCACCATCTCCAGAGCCAAACAGCACCCTCTCCCACTCTGCCTGCTCTGTGGCTGGTGCAGGAGCTCCCCTGGACACCAGGCTGGTGCAGGAGCTCCCCTGGACACCGCGGCACTGCTGGGGACACTGAGACATGTCCTTCTTTCCTTCCCACTAGACCCTCTAGCTCCTCAATTCCATCCAGTCCTGTCTTGTGGTGGAGGGTGCATAGCACAGCTCAGACTGATCCTGGTGGTCTCATCCACACATCACTCCTCAGCAGCCCGCAGTCCTGAGGGCACCAGGGCAGAGAGCAGTGATAGACCTTCCCCAGCAGCCAGGCTAAGCCCGGGAGAAGAGCAAGAGCTGGTGTCAGCCAGGGGTTAGTTGCAGGCAGATCGAGCGGAGAGAGAGCTGGCGAAGGCAAGAGCAGCAGGAAAGCGACAAAGCAAAGCAGAAGCAGGATAGGAGGGAGGATGGGGAAGAGAACAACTGTGCTAAATCCCCACCTCATTGAGTGCTTCCACATGAAGCCAGGTGGCCATCAGGACTCTGGTTGTACCCCTTCAGTCATGGCCTCTTAGAGGCTCAGCACCAGGTGATGAAAGTGTTTGCAGAAAAGAAACAAGCTCTGGATCCCTTGGAGGCCCCCACAGATGGCTCTCAGCCCATAAGCTGAGAGGGCTGGTGGGGGATTCCAAGATCTTGGATTCACTTTTCCAGAGGGTGCAAACCAGAGATGTGATGGAGCCCCCCTGCAGACACCAGCAGTTCACTCCCCATCGAGGGCTGCAAGYGTGTTCATCCCTGAAGATGCCAATGCCAGCACTGCAGCTCCCAGCCTTGCTCTGGGGCAAAACTGCTTGGAAATGGGAGGGTTTGTCTATAAAGCAAAGCRGGGAGTTTGTGGTGATGGGAAGTGCTAGAAAATGGGACTTGAGAGCACCAAAAAGGCTTTGAAACCTGGCAGCTGTGCCMAGGAGCTGAAGGATGAGATGGTGAGGGGAAGGACACTTCACAGCTCAGTGCTACATGCCCTGGCTCTCTGCTCCACACCGAGCTGCACCTTCCTCTCTGCTCCACAGCCTGGCAGAGAGCTGGCTCTGCCTGCATGCCCTCCACCTGCCTTGGCAGGGACAAACCCTGTCCTGGAAGTGCCACATCACCCTGCCAGCAACTGCCTGCACCTGRCCAGCCTGTGCAACCTCATCTCACCCATTCAACTCCTTTCCAGGCTCATTCCCACTGTCCCTCAATGACTCACTGCTCACGCACAGATCCACCACGACAATGCGCTACCACCAACCCTCACCTAGCATGGCCCTGCACTCATCCCCCACCCTGCAAGCATGCAGAGAGCCAGACCAGCTGCTCTGCTCCTGCTCACCACTCCAGCACTTCACCCTTGGTCACTCTTATCSCTGCTCACTGCCCTAAACCTGCTCTCTCATGCCCCCAGTAAAACCCTTCCTCCACTCTACTGCTTCCCCAGCAGCTGTAGGGACTAATCCAGCAGGAAATCCCTTCCTTCTGCCTGACCTTGACACACAGTTTGCAGGGAGACAGAGGCCAGGGGGGAGCACCAGGAGCTGCCAGCTCAGTGTCTGCTGCAAAGCAGGGACGCTCCAGCTCAGCACACAAGCCCGTGCACGCTGGGGCACAGCACACCTGGCACACACCCTCGGCACGGCTCCATCCTCACCTCCACACACTCCCAACTGGCTGCTGGAATCCTCGTGCTCCCTCCTCTGCCCCCTCCCTCCGGGCTGTCCCATCCCCGCCAGGGCCACGGGGCTGCGGCCAGGGTCCTSGCCAGCTCCAGCAGGTCCTGGCTGCTCTGCACCACCTCCTGCTGACCCCTACACCGCGATCTCATCCTCCAGGCTGTCGCCCAGGTCCTGCCTGGGCTGGACGTGGAGCAGGCGYGGCGGTTCCTCCTGGGACCAGGAGTCGCGCTCCTCGCTCTCGTCCGTGTTGGACTCGTACTCGGAGGCGATGCCCGACTCGCGGAACTTGATGAGCTCCAGGCTGCCCAGTGCTGGCTCCGGGGCGGGCGGCCCCGAGTCCGGCAGAAAGCGGTAGCACTCCAGCTTCACCAGACAGTCGTTCCTACCTATGGGGCTGCCCATGGTGCTGGGGAAAGCCGAGCTGGGGCCCAGCGGCGGCGGGTGGGTGTCCTCGGGCTGCGGGGTGGTCGGGTCGCAGAGGACGGGGAGGACGTTGGAGCGGAAGGTGATCTCCAGCAGACTGTCCTGGGAGCCTGCTGCAAGAGAAGGGCAYGGCTAAGAGGCCCAGCCTGCCTGGGCATCCCCTGGCCACCATGGCTGGCTGCACGCTGGCCGGAGGAGGACAGCCTGGGGTCATTTGGGCGTCARTCTCTCCACTCTCACTGTTTTGAGGGGCTTATTTGGTGTCACTGATGTCGGGGGCTACTGCTGGCCAACTAAGGACCAGTTCTGCAGGACAAAAAGTTAACTGTCTTCCAGCCCAGCTCCTGCAGGGAGCTGATAGCCACTTCTGCTAGGGAGGAAGGTCAAGTAGGGGCTCTTGGGCAGGTAGGGAGCTGGCCTGGAGCATGCAGCCACTGGGRAAAGCGGACATACAGCTGATGGAGGTAGGTGGCTACCTGTCCATACAGCCATCCCAGAGCCCCCCATGCTGCATGCAAGCACCCTGCTGCACACACACAAGCCAGGCCAGAAGGGCACAGATATCCCTCTGAACAAACTGACTGGAAATGCACAAAAAAAACCCAAGGAAAACACCCACATGCACGTCCCCCAGAGCCCTGGCTAGATGCGAGGGGAGAGGAAGGGGCGGCGGCGCTTACTGGTCGTGTTCCCCGCCAGCTTCAGCTCCAGCTCCTGCACCTGTTTGACCAGCAGGGAGATGTGCTGCAGCAAGTCCTTGTTCTGGAGCAGGAGCTGGTGCACACGAGCCTGGGCCTCCAGCCGTGCTGCCGCTTCTGCTGCCAGCTGGTCCTTCAGCAGGTGGACCTGGGACAGGAGAGAGCGGGTGAGCACGGGGMAATGCTGCTCGAGGGTTGAGGGCTTTGACTCCAGCCACCCCTGCTCATCTACCTGGGCTCACCAGCGTCCCACCCAGTGCTGTGATGTAGCAGCTGTTCCCTGCAGGTGCTGCAGATGTGATGGGGAGTGTGTGGGCAGTGTCACAGCAGGGCTCAGCACACCGTCCCCTGGCCTCCCTGATGGAAAAGCTCGAGGCCAAGGCAGGCAGCACTGAGCGAGCTGTCAGTCGTGCACACGAACTGTGGATGTGAATGGAAAGGGCAGCCCAGGAGGAAGRCAGATGGATGCAGTGGGGGAGACACGCTTGATGGTGTGGGTGCACGAGGGCGCAGCCGTGCAGTGCAGCTGGCCCTGGAAAAGCTGTCCTTTTGGGCAGGTTTCCCAGAAACAGGGCCCAGCCAGCAGCCTCTGTCACAAGGAGGGGCTGGAGCACCACAGATGGCAGGGTGCTGCAGAGGCGTGGGGGCTCACCCTGGCTCTGGRAAGCAATGCCTGCAGGGAGCCCAGGGGCAGGACCACCACTGATTCCTGCACAACTGCCTATATTCAAACATGTGTGTCACCAGCATCGTGTCCCTGAGGCCACACAGCCAAGAGCTCCTGCCCAGGGCAGCTCTTTGATCTGCGCTCGAGCAAAGAGCGCCCCAGAAACGTACATTGGACAAGGGGACAGCACTGACACTGGCTCAGCCRCCCATGGCTCCTACAACTGCCCCTCTCTCCAGCAAGGACTGGAACCAGGAGAGCACAGATTTACAACTAAAAAACAAAACAAAATAACTGGAAAACAAAAATATCCCCACCAAACACAAAAGGCTATTTCACCTTGGCCTAGAAAGTCACCTTGAGGAAGAAGAGGAAGCTCTCAGCATCTGCCAAGCGTGAGCTGCCCCTGCAGCCACAGGGCCCCCAGAGCTGCCCAGCTGGGGGCCACCTGCCCCCACAGATAGGCACCAGGAGGCAGTGCCTGGTGTGCTGRTGGGCAGGTGCTGCCCAAACGAGCCAGCAAGGTGGCACAGCAGTGCCCTTGGCAGAGCTGAGCTGAAGCACAGCGAGCTTGCRAGTGACAGGAGGCCAAGGACTGGGATTTACAAATTTCCACAAARCCATACCAAGGGCAAGGCACCATGGAGCCTTTTGGATTGTCAGCAACGTTATACTCGGGTAGACATAAAGGATTTCCCGAGGATGCAAGTCCCTCTTCCAGAGGGAAAAGCAACTTGGCAGCCTGTGACCCCGAAAGGCACGTGGGGAGGCAGCAGCTCCGTCAGAAGCACAAATACTGATTTACTGATGCGAGAAGAGGAAAGCCATGGGGCAACACAGAAAGGCTGCTGGAGCCTATCGCTCAGGCCAGGAAGAAAGTTGATGAATTGCAGAGAACCCTGTGAGGGGTCAGGGAACAAGTAAAGCTCAGGTAATGAGTTGGGTAAAGCAGCCAGAGCCACTTAAATGAGAAATAACTGCATGGASAGTGAGCTGCCAACTGCACAGGCACTGTCACTGGGGAAGGGCACTGGCGAGCAGACACGGGACAAAGGCCCACAACACCCAGTGGCAAGCAGACCTGAGCACCTCACGGAGCTGCMTGCCTTCAATGCTGCTTCTAGAAAGGCTCAATAGTGTGCCCCAACCCTGCCACGGCCCTGGGAAAGAACAGAGGGGACAACCTGTGCCACGGCCACTTGTGTCTGCTGCTGCTGCTGCTGCAGGAGCTGCTGGAGAAGCTGCATCTGGTGGTGGGCAGAGAGGGGTGTTCCCAGGTCRGGCAGCTGGGCTGAGGAGGGCAGCAGCATCTTGGGTGACGCTGTCAGAATATCGTCAGGGTGGAGGCAGCTCTGCAAAACACCAATGTTGGAAGTGTGATCCCATGGCACCCACCTCAAAGWGCCACTGGGCACACACAAGCTTCAGCACAGAGCAGCCCCCCAGAATAACCAGAAAAGAAGTAGTTGCACTCAAAGCTAATGCACACTTCGCTGAGGGTGCTGACAAACTTTGCTAACAGTGCTTCTTCAGTTTTAACAACCTAAATACTTTTGTAGAAAAATCCCGAAAAGGCTGATGTTTCCCCTGGGAATTTCCACCGTATCAAAAAAAATCTTTTATTTTTGTTTTTTTTTAATGGAAAAAAAAACCATATCAGCTCTGCCCCAAAAGCTTTCCGTGTGGCTGCACATAGCCGAGCCTCGGCACAGCGCTCTCCAGGAGCGCCCTGGGCCCCGAGCCAAAGGGCAGCCCTGCAGCGGCAGATGGCTTTGATCCGGGAGCTGGGGAATGCTGCACAATCCCTCCCGACCCCGGGGCCCTGGGGAGGCACACAGGAGTCAYGGGGCTGGGGTCATGCCACCCCTGAGAGGGCAGGGCAGGGACCCCAGGCTCGGTGTGGCCACCCACCTCCTTGCCCACGGCATCGAGGTCGGTCACTCCGCGGCTGAAGTCCAGGATGTTGGCTCCGGGCAGCGGCAGCTCCACGGCATCGATGTCGGTCTCCTCGGCCGAGGCGGCCGCTCTCTCCACGCCGGAGAGGCGACAGGCTGCGGGAGCAGGGTCAGGGCAGGGCACACCCGCACCTGGAGCTCACTACGGCTCACCCACGRTGCGGGCAGCGATGCCCACAGCAGCCCCCACCGCTCCCCTGCCACCCACCCTCCGGCCCTGGGGGAAGCAGGGACAGAGGGACACGGCTGCTCTTCCTGCTGCTGCTCGGGAGGAGGCAAAACACACCCAGCCCCAGCACATCGAACCTGGGAACGGCAGCCAAAGCCCTGATGTGGGACAAACGGGCTACCAAGAACAGAAAACACAGATAAAGCTAAAGAAAGGTAAACAAGAGATTACTGGAAAGAAAAACAAAAAACAGATGCTCTRAATTCCCCAGGGAGCTGCATATCGTGGCCGGGACATTGTGCGGAGGAAAACCAAACAATGACCAGTCCCGGGCAGCCCSATGATTAGATCATCACGACAGCACTGGTCACAGAGGCAAGCAGGAAACTGCAGCCCAGCCCAGGCTGCTCCTGTTGGGATGGGGGGAGGATCCAGCCCACAGCACGGCACGGCAGGCAATCCACACAGAGACAGGCAACAGGACCTGCCAGTGTCTCAGCTGGCATAGGAAAGGTTTGACCAACATCTTCTGAATCATTTGCCTTCCCTCCAGCACAGGCACTGGCACTCAGGAGCAGAGCTGCTCCTGGGGGCCCTGCAGAGCTGAGGCTGATGGGGCCGAACCAGCACCCCCAAAGCCAGGTGTCGCTGCACCCTCTACCCAACGGGGCTGAGAAAGAGCGTCTGCAGCCCTGCAGCTTGATGGGAGACCACAGACACGGCTGTGCCCATTCGGGGAATTGCAGAGAGCTGGCCCCAGACCCAGGCGTGCCCCGGGACAGGAGGAAGGTCTGTGCTTGGGGCCTCTGGTGCGGAAGCTGCGAGGGAATGCTTGCAGTGTGTGCAGCCAAGCACGGAGAGCAGAGTCCCGGGCACTGCTAATGGGCTCCCAGCAAGGGGGATGTCTGARAGGATCGTGGCTAACACCTAGAGAAGGTTCCTTGCTGGGCGTGAGCCYGAGGCACAGCAGGCCAGATTGCTGTGCAAATCCATCGTGCAGAGGTGCCAGCCAGCAAGGAGCGGGACAGGAACACAGTGCCTCTGAAAACCGCATCTGCCAGGCTCCGGGAGCCCCACACCACCCCCACACCTCCCCCCAACATGTGGGATACCTGGGACATCCAGGTYGTCTCCGTTCCTCTCGCTGTCCCCGTCCTCCTGCCCGTCGGCGTTCTGCTGGGTGTGCTGCAGGCTCAGCTTGTGGCACACCTCGAACGCCTGCCCCACGGTCCGGACAATGCGCATGGCTTGGCTCTGTGGCAGGCAAGGAGGGGAGAGGAGGGATGGAGCCTCAGCTGGGCTGCCTCTGCACAGTCACCCCCAGCCTGGCACAGCTCCCAGGGGTCCCTGTGRTGCCACAGGGTCTCAGATCTCCAGGGTGCTCCAGGCTGCCAKCTCCAGTGCAGCRCCATGAGAGCACACCAGRATGAGATGMRCATCYCRGCATCTTTACCTTYTTCTTGGATTTGAAGACGTTGCATCTGAAGATATTGCTAGACCCATCCCTGGCAATGTAGCTGAAGATCTTTAGGTCCTGGGAGTCATGAGATACGTAAAATATCCTGCAAGGGCAGAATGGGAGGGGGGCTATAGGCACACACGTTACCCACGTGCCCAGGAGACTGCCAAGGCCACAGCTTCCATGGCACGGGGTGCTGGCAGGTGCCCAGCCTCTGCAGCACAGCCCTGCTAAAACCCATCAGATTTTTTTTTGGCAGTGGTTTTACCTCAGATGGGAAAATTAGCTTGCTGATTCAGCAGCGGCAAGCATTTTGCACAGGCAGCACGGGACCTCTGCGTTCACCCCCAGGGACAGAGTCAGCAGCCCAGGAGCCCTCCAGGGATGGAGAACAGCAAACCCCACTCCTGACCTGCCYCCAGAGAGCTGGCTGCTTGACCCAGGTGCCTGCCACCCTGTCCCCAGCATGGCTGGGGGCCTCTCTCACTCTGATTTGACCTCCCCAGGACAGACACCCCATGCTCTTGGCTTTTGGGAACAAGATGGTGGGAGAGAGCTGGGGACTTTGGAAAGCACCATGAGCTGTCCTCCACAGGATGGTGGCGGCTCTCTATGGTCAGTCCCCAGCACGGGGCTGGTGTGGTGTGGGTAAGTGGTGGGTAGAGTCACACAAGCCTCCTTCCCCCCACCCAGCAGCCTYACCTGTAGATGGGATCGTGCATGACGAGCATTTTGTTCTCATCCCAGGCCCATTCTTTTTTCTGCAATGAAAGAAACTGCAAATGAGTACGTCAGATGCTGTCCTTGGGAACAAGGACAGGGCAGAGAGTCAGTCCAGGGACAGACTTGGGAAGGTCTTGTCACAGCACTGCTGCTGCTCCCTGCAACTCTTTGCCAAGGGTTGGGTCCTGCTGGGGACCAGCCACATCCCACATCACCTCCCACAGCCACCCTGTGGAACATCACTCATAGCTGGCTGACCCCAGCCCATCCCTTCCTCTMCCAGACCACCAGAGTTTCCCAGGAATTCAGAGATGCTGCAGATCCCTGCACCAGGAGGGGAGGAGTTCTGCTGCTGAGGCACTGCTGCCACAGGGGCCAGTGCTGCCTACCTTCTTCTTCTTCTTCAGAATGACCTTCACGCCATCCACTGATACAATGAGGTTCACTTTCTTCTTCTTGATATTCTTGGCTTTAAATTCATACTGTGGGAGATGGAGGAAAACACCCAAGTTAGCCTTCCTGTGCCAGGACAGCCCCAGGGAGGGCTGAGGAGGCTCTGGTAGGAACAGGCAACAGGGGCAGGGACAGGTTTTCCTTATCCCACTTGCCCACATCAACCCGTGCATCCGTGCTAGGACAGCACAAGGGGTCCTTTTGCCCTGCAGTGTTCCTGTGCCCAGCATTTGAAGGAGCACACTGAGGCAGCAATCCAGCACCTGGATGTGGACAATGCTTTGCCCAGTTCAGGAATGGTAGCTTGTGCTTCAAAGGCACTTGTCCTGCCCCTCAAAAGGGTGGTACCTCCCCAGAGAGGGACCACCACCCCACAGCACTGCCAGCCCCCAGGGATCCGCAGTCTGGCCACGTTTGCCCTGCTGGCTTGTGGCCATTGCTGAGCTCTGGAAAGTGAAATGGATTTCGAGTTGGGTATTTTTGGGCTCAGTATACAACTGAAGATGATTGCTGAGGACTCTGTGAACCTCTCCAGGGGTGATGGGATAATGCAATTACCCACTTCAATTAGAAGTCACTGGACAGGAAAATATCCCAACAGAAACTTCCAGAGATCAGTGACTAAACACAAAGCTCTGGTCTGGCCCGGGGAGAGAATGAGATTCCCCCCAAATCCACCCACTTTGGCATTTAGAACCTTACAAGTGGGGAGAGGGCTGGCAGGGGAATAGGCTAAATAAGCCATTTGGGCTGATCCTGCTGTGGGACTTYTGAGGAGCCCCACAACTGGTTTGCCATAGGTGCACCCACATCAGGCACCCCATGAGCTGGTCCCACCTGCAGGGAGCTGTGCACAGCCACAGCTACAGATGCCCTGTGCCCAAAAAAAGCCCTGCATCCCGCCCAAGGAAGAGGGATTTGATTTATCCTGTCATTATTTCGGCAGTGTCTCTGCAGAGGGAGCAGTGCCCTGCCTCCGGCCCGCGCCAGCCTCGCCGCGACATTTGCAGCACGGCGTGATGTATTAACTCTGGCAGCCAGAGCCAGCAGGCAGGAAAAGCTGCTGGCCCTGACCTGTGATCAAATGATAAAGGACCTGAAAGCACAATTCCTCAAAGCCWTTTTAAAGTCGCCCAAGGGGATGGRGGATTTGGACRGCTCAGAAAACAGAGTGGGGAATGCAGCTCTGCCTTCCTCTGTGCACAGACCCACTCCTGCAGAGCTCAGGCTCCCACCATGGCTTTGTTCAGCCTCAAAGCCCCCCAGCACACACCCACATGCTGCTTCATGGCTTATTCCTCATGGAGAAGGGTCTCACCAGAGTGCCTCACCAAAGAACCCACTGCTGAGGGTTTTCAATCCCCATCATATTCCTCTTCCTCATCGTTACCAGCAGAGGTGAAACTGCATTCAAGAGCTCTTTCTTTGTGCTTTGCCAAGACATTAGACCAGTGCCTGGTACCTAACAGGAATGTCTCGATTTAGCCCTGAAGAGGTGAGMTTTGGCCTGACTACCTTGGAATAATTAGCCCAGTCCCTTCTTAGGCTCTGCATGTGATTTTTCCAGGAGCTGCAGGCTGAGCTGGACACTCTCTGCAGCATCCAGGGTGACTCCATGACACCTTGGGGTGCTGCAGCCTGATTTATTGGTTCTAACGATCATTGATTWTACACATCCAGCTGAATTTCCGAGCTCCTGGTGCTATGGGTTTCTATTCTGAGCTAACCCCAAATGCTAACTAATGCRGCCATGGAAGAGAGAAAAATATCTCAGGGCAAGACAGACTATTTTTAGGCTGTTTTTTGGGTGAGTAACAGCCCCAGGACAGCAATGCAGACAGGCCAGGAGGTTTCAGCAAAGATGCTCCCGAGCCCGGGCACATTTCAGGGACAGAATCATGCAGAGCTCTTCAGAGAAGCTTCCACAATCCGTGGCTGCAGCCAAGAGATTCTGCTCAGAGAGAATGGCAGAGGGGAATGCTGCGAGAAGAGCTGCTGTGCCTCTGCCACGCTGAAGCCAAAGCCCCCTTGCGCCGATGGGTCACAGCAAAACTCCAGCCAGAACCAATGGAAGCAAAGAAGTCAAATTCTCAAAGGGACCAACCAGACAGATTTGTTAAGCCCTTCCACAAATCCAGGCCTTTATCCTGACACTGACTCGAGAGCCAAGCTCCTTTGGAAGCCTGAGCCATGTGCTTAGAGAGCTGCTGCCCGTCCCACCCCATCCAGAGCTCATTAGAGCAATCAGCCCAACGAGCCCAGCGGCTCTCTGGGATGCGCTTCCCATGCTCCGCAGCGCAGCTCCAACAATCCAACGCTAATGAACCCATGCCCACCGGGGCTCTAATGAAACACTAACYGTCATTTAATAACAAATTAGCAAGGAAGAGCATTCAATAAGACAGCGATTCAGCCGAGCTGCCTCTCACATCCCGGGGCTGCGCGGGGAAAGCACGCCCGGTCCCACGGGCCGGGAGATGCTGCTGCTGATTTGGAGGGGCTTCYTAATTTGGTTTAAGGGAGTGTCAGCTTTGTGCAGCTCCTCTAAGTGAGATCTGAGCCACAGAGACTGCAAGAGATGAAACCAAAACCCTTTATTAATGGGGTCATGGAAGAACCCCTCTGTACGACTGATCAGGAGCTCCCTGGCTCGGAGTTATTCTTGATGACAACTCTGCCCAGGCACGGTGATCACCCGTGTCTGCCCATGTTTGTCAACATTCCTCCTGCTGTAAAACAAAGAAAGCTTTAGAGGGATGCAAAGCATCAGGATTTTAGCTTTTCCTGTTGCTGGGAGGGTGACATGGTTGTAAATGCCACCAAAGGGACTCTGAGATGGTCTGCACAGCCACAGCCACTGCTGTATCCACATGGGGCACTGGCTGACCCACAGGAAAAGAAAACCCACGTTTCCAGAGACACTGCCAACCAATCCTTGCTGGGAATTCATCCTGCATCCCAAGGATGTGCAATAGGAGTGTCTCTGTATTTGGCAGCAGGGAGCTGGGTGACAGCAATTCACCCCACACTCGCTGGGCACCGCACTGTGGTTTGGTGACTGCTTCAGGAGAAAAAACACATTTCACACACRATAAGCTCAGCTATCCATGGCTCCATTTTGGAGAGCTGAATCCTAGCCTASGGCTTAATAAAGAACTGATATAGAAATAATTATCCAGCTTGAAATCAAGAAAGGAAAGAGGATTTGCACAGCATTCCCATGATGCCCTTTGGTTTCACACCATGTAGCATTTCACTGTATTACTTATAACCAATTAAATGCCGTAACAGAAGAGCTTTCTTAGCCTTCAACACAGGCAGTTTGCCCATCTTGGGCGTGTTTCTTTAAATATCTCTAACAATACTGCAAGCTTGGGTTAATTATATTAATTCTTGTTTACAGCGATGTGGCAATGACAGAAGAAAGAGAAGAATTAATTTCAGGGAAATATACAGAAAATGGAAAAGGAAACAGCAAAATTATCTGTTCCCAGACTAGCATAGCTCCACAGTTGGTCTCCAACTGAAGCTCTAACAGCTGCATTAAAATTTTTGAGCAAAGACTGAAAATGGACATCTGAGGTACATCAGTTAAAAACCCCACAACCATTTGACAAGAAAAGCAAAGGTAGTCTCAGTAACTCAAAAGAAGTATAAGATCACTAAGTGAATAAAGATCATCCCTTCATTTTACCCTGCCCACAAAAAAAACATATTCATCTTTTCAAACTGGAAGAGAAACATCTACTCCATCAGAGCATGGGAGCCTCACCATCAACCTCGGGTTAGTGGGAGTCTATTTTCAACATCTGTCTTTTATGCAGGGTTCAGTGTTTAAATAACTTTGGAAGGAAAAGAAGCCAGCTGGTGTATGCATCATTGCACAATGCATTCCTACTGGCAGAGTATTAAAATCGCCCTTTCTGGAGAACCGAGTACAACATATGTTGCTTAATAGAGAGCGCATGTAACCTTGTCAGCTCGGAGTAAAATTATGTATGAATCCGAGAGTGATGGGTATGTGTGAAAAGCAGGGAAAACTCAGCATCCCTAGAAAGATGCTATCCATCCCTGTCGGGTTGTTTCCACCCTGCAGAGGTGTGAGAAAACTTGTGACCACGTGCTGTACACAAGGTTAGGCGGATCAGACRCTGAGGAGGAGAGATGATGTCTTTGGAGATCCATCATCCCCCCACATCCACAAGCATCTGAAAAATGTTAACCTGAATAAACATGCCCTCATTTCATTCTGGCCCATCTAAACTGCTGCAGGTACAGATTTAAACCTGCCCACTAGCACTATCCATCAATAAGGGAAAATACCAGGAATGCTTTATGTCCACGCTGTGCCAGCAGAATACTAATAAACAGAATATTTTTTAAGGAAGTTGCTCTAAGTGCATTGAGCTGCCCCTGCTCTCTTCCACCCTCTATAGCCCTCTTCAAAAAGAAAAAAAAGGTTACAAACATTGCTCTTAGAATTCAATTAACAGCGAAAACGCAATTCCTACAAAAGTGACTGCTGCTCTGGAAGCTTGGGAGGCAGAAAACGAAAATCTGCTGCAAGAAAAAGCATAGAAGAGGATGTCATTTTTGCCAGAAAGTTGTATTTCTACGTGTTTATCCAGAAAGGACATGAAACTGTGAGCAGAGCGGGTCCCCCAGAGCCGCCTGCGGGGAATGCAGGGGGTGGCTGGGCAGGAGCCGCTGGCAGCACCCCCAGCTCGGAGCTGCTCTGAGCTGCTCTGAGCTCCTCCGGCCCTGGCCGTGCCCCCGCAGCTCCCACGGCGCCTCCTCCTCGCAGCTGGCTGGCACAGCAGCTCATAAAATACCTCCAGAGTTAGACTTTAACCCCGGGTCAGCCCGGGCTAATGACAGCCGTGCCAGACTAGCGCCGGCTTTCCCAGCGCTCGGGGGGAGGAGCGGCGCTGTGCTCTTGATGAAGAATTAACTTATTACAAAATGACAGCCGGGATCGAGTTCAATCGGCACAGGCTCCGCGGCGCCGAGAATTAACGGCTGGGGGCGGAGGGGGCACATACCTCCAGATTCCCGCTGCTGAAAACATGGGGAATGACAGCAAAACCTCAGAAATGTCCAGGAGCTGCCCAGGAGGGAAGGCTGAGAAACCTTGCTGGGATCCTAATAGCCGTAATTGGGAGGAATTGCGAACAGAGCTCTGTACAGGGCACGAGGGTTTCGCTTTACTCAACCGCACAAAGAAATGGCACCAACCCCAGTGCCCTTGAATGACTCAGAAGCCACCTGCAGGCTGTGCGGGAACGGGAACCTGCGAGGGAAAGGCTCTTTTTTCCTGGCCAGGGGTGCCAAACCACCCTGGGGATGGGCATGGAAAGCAGGAGCAGGAAGGCAGCACTGGSTTCCCGTTAATCCTTTGTGGGGTAACCAATACCCGGAGCTCAGTGCCAGGATCCTGCCAAAGCACCAGGAGCASACTGCAGCCAGAACACCTCATGTCTCCTTTTTTTCTTCCTGGTTAACTGGAGGGGAAGTGTGCCTTTCAGCCTGAAAGAAAAGAGCACTGGAGAGGTGGAAGGAGTGATTTAAAACACAGCTTTGGCCCAGAAGCAAGCAGATATAACCTGRCCAGAAGCAGCCTTGCAGATCAGAAGAGTTGCCAACCATCCCAGCACACAGGGCTGGGAATATGGTGTGGTGCCCAGCAGACAGATGGGCAGGGAGCAGAGGCAGCACTGGGTTGGGAGGGCAGGGCAGCAGAGAGCCGGGGTCCTGCCAAAGAGCTCTCCATCCACGGAGCATCCATCACTCCCTTCAGCTTCAGGCTGCTGCCCCAAAAACAAACAGGCACCTGCCAGCTGCCCTGSTCCGTGTCTCCCTGCAGCCCAATGGCAGCAGATGTCAGGGGATGATATGGCTGGAAAGCAGGGCAGCTCCCAMGAGGGCAGACAGCTTTGTCCAAGARGCATTTCTRGACAAGGCTTCACARTATCTGACAGCCCACTACCCTGGGCTGCACTTTCTGCCCTCAGGGGACTCAGGCTCGCTGGAGGGGAGCACACTGAAATACCTGCTTAGCCTRCTAATGCCATCAGCAATAAATGGACTAAAACCTGTTTTCAAAAGGCTGCCTTAAGCCACCCTACCAAAGTGCTGGGCTGCTGCCTGTGCCTGAGGACTCCCCACACYCTTCACGGTGGGCATGGGATCCCATCACAGCCCAATTCCTCTGTGCATCTGTACAGTACATGCCTGGCCATGACTGTGCCCACACATGAGCAGGGCACTTGTTGTGGGATGCCAGCAGCATCCCCTGGCTCCCTCCCAGAGCTGGGATACAAAAAGAGAACAGCAGGGAAATTTGGGCATCTCCTCAGTGGGGTCACCTTACCTGGACTCCCCACTCCTGCCACAAAAACTGGGGACAAAACTAGCCCGTGGCACTCACACTTGCAGCAGGGATGGATCTCATCGTGGGGCACAGAACCATGGAGATATCTGCGGATATCCAGGATGAAGGTTCCCAACAGCTCCACCAGCAGACTGCCAGCATAGCATGGCCAAACATGCCAGACATCTCTGCCATCCTGATAGTTTGGGTTTAAACTACTCCTCAGTATTCAAAACCCATCCTCCTACTACACCCCATTGCTGGTGGTTTTGGCAAGAACTGGACTTAAATTTAAGGGCACAGCAATTTGGAAGAAAGGAGGAGTAATGGCGTACTGGATGCTTGTTCTTGGGCTCAATGATGCTTTTTAAAACTCTTCCACAGTTCCTTGGAGTTTGCATTTGCACATATGGGAAATGCAGCTCTGAGGTACATGTGTTTGTCTGAAATAGATACGATTTTGGTTTGCACTGACAAGGTCAGTGCCGATTTTCCCATCCAACTTCAGGTTTAATTTTGGTAACCGTCTGTGATGGTTGCGAGTACTGATGGGTATAAATGGGAATCAGGCTAAAAATACCCATGTTGTGAGAGCAGCAGAGCAAAGTTAAGGTTGCTGCTTTGAAACCATCCCAGGATTGCAGCATACCCATCTATCACACAAAATATGTTTTCCAATAGCATAGAATACTTCACAATAAATGCCTTCTGCTCGCTTTGCTATTTCCTCCCAGAGAGCTGCCTCCATCCGCTTCCTCCAGCCTCCCCTCACTACCTCCGAGTTTCACAAGTTGAGGTGGCAAACTGGGACACACACACGAGCCATCTGCAGAAAAAGCAGCTTCACAGGAAGCTCAGAGACATCGGAATTGGTAAGAATTAAATCAATATCAGTCACAGGGTTAAATGGAGACAGTTAACAGGCAACAGCTTATTCTAACCCCCTCTTTTGAAGACTTCCATTTGCAAGATGATTTGCCTCTCTTACAAGAAATCCTCAGGGGTTTCATACATCTCTGTGTTTGTTTTTTTTTAAAAAAAAAAAAACACCTGAAGAACAGAGGTTCAAAGGAGGCCTGAGACACATCAGCAGCTTGCTGTGTGCCACGGAAGCCCACGGGGGATGCAGCAGCATGAGGGATGCTGGAGCAGGAGCACACTTCCCAACAACATCCCTTGGCTCCACCAGCAGCTCACCAAAGCCACCCAGGTCCCTGTGCAAGGGCTACTGTTCCCTCCATGGGGGCTTGACTGACGCCAAGCTTATAAAAGAAAGCTGGGACCCCATCCCACCYCAGCCACACCATTTCTCCTCCAGGCACTCACAGTGACAGCTCTGAGCATGAGTGCTGCCCGTGGGCTGGGAAAAGGGGCACCTCCCTCTCAGCCAGCCAGAAGGTCAGTGAAGACCACGCAACATGCTACCCCCCAGCCTTGAAAACATCTCCAAACTCCTTTCAGGAACCCAAGGAAGTGATAAGAGCACGGCCTGGACCTGTGTGGGAGGTGGCAAGTTCCCCCCTGCCTTCACACGCTGCCATCTCCGGTGACCAAGCCAGGGAGTGAATTAACCGGTGCGTGGGTGCCTGTGGATACTGGTCAAACTGGTTATAAAAATAACAGGCAGGCTTTGAGCTGCTTCCTTCAGTTGAGGAAAACAAGGACGGGCTCTGTGTGCATCTGCGGGCACCGCTCTCGTGCTGCTTTTCACAGCCCGGGAGGGAGAGCACAAGAAATGAGCTGTACACGTTTTAATATTTACCACCTGTTGCTAGAATAAGCAGAAGTACATTCCTTGGAAAACCCACATCTGACTGGAATTTGTGATATTTTTAATTAGACACGCATTGGTTTGACCTACACAGGCAGAGACAGCACAAGCTGTTTGGTGCTTCACCCTTTGAAGAGGGTGAGGAGCTACAAGAGCCTGGAAATGACCTCTGTTCATCCAGCCCAAAGTGCGTTTGAGCCCATGGCAAGCTGGGCTTAAAGAGCAGCATTTTCAGCAGTTTAATCATTCCCCTTTACWGGAATCCCTAATAAACTCCTGCCCCTTTCTGGCACCAGCAAGTCCCCATGCCCTGGGGCACCCCAGGGCTGAGCAGGGCAGCCCAGCCCAGCACCTTCCTCCACCTGAGMAGGAAAACAAAATTTCTGTGGTCGAGATTAGCTTTCCTCCCTGAATGCATTCTCTCAAAGACAGACCCTGCCTCAAGGCAGCTGAGGTAATCCCTGCCCACATGGAAGGGTCGAAGGCAGGGCTGATACTGCAGAAGGGCACAAAGTCACCCCAAATCCACCCTGAGGGCAGGTGACAAAGCAAGGGGCACCCTGAGAAGATACACACTCAGCACCTCAGAAAGGTGTCAGCTCACCAAATCACAGCACAGTGATATTTCTGCCCCAAGTTGTGAAATACAAGGATTTATTTTGGTATTTTTTTTTTTTACCACTCACCACAGAGCTCCTCTCCCACTGTTGCATAAAAAGCTTGAGTAAGACCAGTTGAGAAGGCAAATGAGAATAGCCAGGCAGAGCAGCAGTGACACACCAAGGAAGGCAGGCTGGTAATACTGCAACCAAACCAGCAATTATGAAATTCAGACAATTAATAAAGAATGAATGAGCAGCAGCATTAAACGCTTGGTGCATCAGAAACAAGCCAGCCCTGCGGGGCTCATTAGATGCTGGCGGTGCTCAGCAATGATTCTGGGTTGTAACTGGAGAAAAGAGGTAATTATTCATATCACACTCRCTTCGCAGTTCTTATTTCAACAATAACTAATGCAGGTATTAAAACCCATTCACAAAATTCTACACGTCAAAGGCAACAAGAATAACGTCCTTTAAAGGGATTGAGACAGAATTATTGAAAAATTTCTGAGTGGTGAAAGCGGCAAGATTTTAGGTGGAGGCAGAAAAGAGGGGTTGAAATCCACCTCAGCAGCAGAGCCCCAGATGAAGCAATGAGAGACAGAGAAATGACAGAATGCCATTGTGCTTCCAGGAAACCCCAGAGAGGAGAGCACAGCAATGCTCATTTTTATGCAGGCCTGGAAAAAAAAACAGAGTATTTGCTATCCAGGCCAAGTGCACAGGAATCTGGCATCTACTCATTTCAGGATGATTTTATATGGCATTGGCCAAGCAGCCTCTCACAGGAAAAAGGAACAGAAGCTGCATCTGCCAAGATGCAGAAATGTATCCTAAAAAGACCCTGGAGCCATTGAAAGGTGTCACCCCAGTGCAGAGGACACCATGAAGACAGTGTGGTCCCTGGGGAACGTGCAGCAAAACAGAAAAGTGACACCAGRGCACTACTGAAATCACCACCAATACAATCCATTCCTGCAGAACACATTCTGCTTTATCATACGCTTCAAATAAACAGAAAACAGTTCAGAAAAAAAGCAATAAAAACATGAGGCAGTTTTCCCAGACTCCTACAATCCAGAGGTTAAAACAAACTTTGTATTTAGTTTATCCAAAGAGAAGGCAAATGCCCACAGCTCAGACCTGGGACTGGGAAGAGATTCCTCTCATCAAAAGCTCTCTCTGACTTTAGGCAAACGTTCAAAATCAGCTAGCTGGGAGTTGAAGCTGGATCCACTCAAACCACAAAAAGACAGGTCTTTTTCCCACAGAAAGCTCAAGGGGATCTGCACCCCGAGTTACCAACAGCTTTGGCCAATAATTCTGGATTTCTCTCCTTTTAGATAATGTGGATTTCTGAGCATGTAAGTAGAGGTCAGCACAGATGTGCCCTTTGTGTTTCCAGTCCTGGAGATTTGCACACATCCCCCGAGTTCCCAAGGATCAGGGAGTGTTTGAAGGAGTCCAGACCAGTCTCATCCATCATGTTAAGAGGGAATAAGAAAATGCCATTGGAGCAAAATGCTAAAACAAAACCAGAGAGGTTGGAGAGAAAAAGAAAGAGATTTCTCTCTCTGATGCATATCACTRCTGCAGTCCAACAACAACACTATAAAACAGCACAGGTCGGGCTGTTTCCTGTGAAAGAATGAAGYTGAAATTTGATCATTTCTGCTGAAGTTTCCTGTGGTAAATACAAACTTCAGGCTGYTTTTTGCAGCTTCTGCTGGAACAGATCAGCAGCTTCCATAAGCAAACCCCTGACACGGGGAACAGGTTTGGTTGGGGATTAYTCCCCATCATGTCACACTCCCACTGCTGAAAAGCAAGTGACAGATTAGGAATCACTGGGATCCTTGTCCTCCATCAGGGAAGCCTGGCCTGAGAAGGAAACATATTTTTCTCTCTGAAAATTCTTTGTCTAGAGTCTTTGCCCTGGGTTGACTTGACYCCAGATGGGACAGTCTGTGCCTTCCAAAAACCCCAGCTGAAGCAGATCACTTCACCCACCCTTGTCTGCAGGGATAGCAGGGCAGCCACAGTGCCAGGAGGTGAAGCAGCAGCCCAGAGTGGTCCTGGCAGCYTCCCAGTGAGGTGAGAAGGTGCAGGCAGGAGGAGGAAAATCCTTTCATCGTGCTCTGCACACCATAGCCCTTCTCTGCTGGGACGGGGAGAGCGCTTGGCTCCTTTCCCTGCTTCTGCTGCCCTACAATGGATACATCCTTCCCTCCCACTCCCTAATTAAACTCCCATTCCACAGACCAGCTCACACAATAGATTTTGCAACCTCTCCTTTTAAMCAGATGTGCTGCTTTCCTCTGCTCCTGCACACGGCAGGAACATCCCTGCAGCTCTCRCACCAAAATCCCTCTCACCTTGCTGCAGGCTCTGACTCTGCGCCTCCCCAGCGGCTGCTGGGTGCACAGCATCCCTTGGAACATCCTCCTGCTGCACCGAGCCAAAACCACCAAGAATTAATTTTAGCAGGGGAGAAACTGGGGCACGTGGCAGTTTTTTCGGAAGGCCGCAGCCCCGGGCTTTGTCTCTGTTCCGAGGTGATGCAGCAGAGAACACCACAACAGATTAAATTAAAGGGTCCTTGGCTTTTGAGGAAGCACAAGAGCAGAAAGGATCCTACACATGAGTAGCATTTAAAGTTAAGTTCAGTTTGGTTTGACTTTAATTGAGACCGGTTCCCTGCACAGGGGTGTCTCCCTTAGAAGGAATCTGACAAGCCACAGTCTCCMTGGGCTTTAATTTCTCACCCATAAAACAGATACTAAATATTGCTTGACCCTTGCTTGTGAGATTTTTTAACTCTTTGCTCTCCTTTTTCTAGGTTATTTCTCCCTTTACTCATTTCTCCCTTTTTACTCATGGAGCAAGAGTGAGGAATTAATGTGGAAACACAGTCAAGGCTGGCTGGAAGATGTGGCTGCTCAGAATAAGGCTGCCTGTATTTCTCCTGCTCAGACCCCTGCAGCATCAGGACTCAGCACCAGGGAGCATTTGGACCCACTCCATCCCAAGAGTAAAGCGTTGCCATGATGGCAGAAAACCAATGAACTGCGAAAGGCAGCACACC